>NC_044575.1:1500000-1622500 GCF_901933205.1 Camarhynchus parvulus | reverse complement strand
AAGTTTAATGCACATTGAAATGATAACAAGCTAATCATTTGGATGTTACTACATTAAAGGGAGCAGGGAAAGGGAGTTTTAACATTGTTCTTAGTTGAGACATTCTTAAGGAATAATTATAAGGAGTTATGCTTAAGGAATTGTGTGATTCTCCTGTTGGGTTGGGGAAGGCAGCGAATGAGGAGCAGTTCCAGCATCTCTGGGGGCACCTGGGCCAGCCCAGAGCCCACTGGGGTGGAATGAGGGCAGTGGGCTCTGGCTCAGACCCCATTGCAGCAGGGAATTACCCCACAGAGGACGCTCCCCATGGAGCACTTGTCTTGGGTTTCTGTGGTCGAGATGACCCTGAGGTGCTAGAAAGTCTCTTTTTTCCCAGCCCTGCGACCGAAGAAGAAGTTGAGATTCCTCACAGCTCTGGTTCTCAAGGTTGTTTATTTTCTCTTTTCTGTTACATTCTTTCTCTGACCTGCTGAGGTCTGTCTGGCAGGTTGGTTTGTGGCACACTGACTGCCCTTGGGGTGGTGTTGGCTTTTTATACTAAGAACTACGTGTACTTTATTTACAATAATTTTCCAATACCTATCACCTATGTTAGACAGTCTGTCTCTACCCTAAACCAATCCAGAAGTGCCACCATCACAGCAGAAGATGGAGGACAAGAAGAAGAAAAAGAAAGACAGGACAGGCCCAGATTCCTCCATCTTGCCTCTTGAACCCCCATTCTAAATCCCCAAAATTCTACTTTTTCACCCTGTGACAAATTCACTATCATTCTACTCAAACCCTTGTGGCTTGTAACTCTTCACACAAAG
This sequence comes from Camarhynchus parvulus, assembly GCF_901933205.1. Lineage (NCBI taxonomy): Eukaryota > Metazoa > Chordata > Aves > Passeriformes > Thraupidae > Camarhynchus > Camarhynchus parvulus. Next base: position 1,621,688 of record NC_044575.1, on the reverse strand, counting down.
TTGGTAATTGTTTCCATGGGATAAATCAAAGGCACAGGTGTTTGTGACTCTGTGCCAAGGTCTCTGAGCCCCCTTCCAGGGTCTGCAATCACCCAGGGCAGCCAGAGGAATGTCCTGGGTCCTGACACACCTGGGCAGCTGTGCAGCTCCTCATTCCAGCTGGGATTTCCTCCTGTGCCTGCAGGCCAGGACAAGAAAAAAACCCGCAATGTTTATTTTTAATTTTTTTAAATAAGAAATTTCTACTATAAAGCAGTAGATTACTTGTGGGAAATACAGAAATTACACCCACTGATTTTTTGGTTTTTTTTCTCCTCACCACCAACATAATTTTCTGAAGCATCATCTGGGTTTGAACTACTCAAGTGAAAATATTTGTATTTGTAGAAGACATGCTCATGCAGAGCAAGCTAAAAGTGTTTGGCCATGGAATTATCTCTGATTTGACTCAAGGACTTCTTGCTTCATTTAAATCTACCTCAGTCCTTTGTGTGATTATCATTCACTGCCTTTGGTGTTTGATTTACCTGAGAAAGTCTTTAAGTGGGAAATACAGTCTCTTTATTGAGGCCAACATTTCCTTTTCAGAGAAGAGCAATTCCATTTCAGTAACATTGGATGGTTCATATAAAATATTGATAATTGTCCTGCTCAATCTGAAATCATCATGAGTGTGTTGTAGGTTACTACAATACTGAAGCAATAAAAACAACAAAAAACATTTTTAAAGGGTCTTTTGGAGAGCTGCACTTTCAGAGAGAGCTGTCTTTGTGTCTTCCTCCTAGAATAAAAGGAATCATGGAAACAGAGGAGTAGGGGAGGCTAAAACTCAACAACATAATTTGCTAATTGCTTACAAGAAAAAAAGAGGACCAGGTATTGAGGTTCACCACCCAGGCTTTGTTAATCTCCACCATTTAGTTATTATTTCACTACCTGGCTGTGTTTTCATCCTTTGTAAATAATTCTCTGCAGTACAAATATGTTTAGAGGTGGATCTTGCCCTAAGCAGTTAATGAAGAAGTTGGCATTTTAATAAGGCAAGTAAAGCAGCCATGAAAAATAATATTTATTAGTGTCCCTTTTCTTGGTGAAACAAGAGAGAGAAGGGAAACTGATTCATTACTAATTGCTATGTGCTTGAGCAATCAGATTCTCTCTGCCTAGTATCCAATTTTTAGCCTTTTCTTTACCTTCTTAGCACTTTCTTTTGTCATAGGGAAATAAATAGTCTCAGATTGTTGTTCATGAGGGAATTCTAATCTGAATTTTTCTCTGTGATGAGAATTGTAACTGAAATGTTTTATAATTTTCCTTTCATTTTCATAAAGGAAACTATTCACATCAGGCAGGTTTCTTATCTAGAATGTCTTTAATGACAATTAGTCTCTTTCCCATTCAAAGTAAATACATTTTTAAAAATTCTGTCCCAAGTTTGGTTTTTTCCCTAAATATTTATGTAGCTAAATCTCTATGTATCTCATATTATGGAGTTTATGTATTTTTTTCTAGTATTGCTTGGCCACTTGATTAAACACAATTATTGTACTTAATCGTGCAAGATATTTCCTTGTGAAACAAATAATAACTTTTAAAAATTAATAGGCATGATTTTTTTACTGAGACATTTCCCTTTGTCACCAATTCTTACAGTAATAAGTATAAAGTTGTAATAAGCTGTTATTCATTAGTTATTTTTTTGTCAAAATTACAAATTCAGAAAGACTTTGCATGACTCCAGCAATATTACAGTAGTGTGCAGTTACTAATTCCTTTTTAATTTATAGAATCCAGCTTCTGTATTTCCCTCCAGTTTACAATATTCTTTCAAACAGGCACATTTAAAAATCTTCTGGGACATAAATGCGGAGTTAGTGTTGTCAGTTGGCCTCCATAGCTGTGAATTATTGCTTTTTTCAATACAGGAATTCTTTCTGAAGTTGAGATTAAATGTTTGCCATCCACAAGCTCTGTCCCCCATGCGTGTGCTCAGCCATGCTGGGTTTGTTTTGTCAGATTCACTTGATCTTCACTCAGTGTTGGGTCAGAATTTCTCCTGTTTAAGTGCCTTGGGCTGCAGGGTCTCCATGATCTCAACAGCATCTCAACACCCACAAAACAAATAAAATGGAAGGGGAAAAGGCATAGCTTGATTTTCTGGAAGGTTCTTTTGTTCCTTGGCTCTCACTTTTGCAGGTGAACTCAGCTCAGAGCCCACACAGCCCCTGGCTGAGCTTCTGAGTCCTGAGCTGATGTTCCATTACCAGCCCTCCTGTGCACACAGGTTTTTGTCAGAACACTGCTGAGGTGTAAGTCCAGTCTCTGTGGTTTTACTCAGAAGAACTGTAATGAGTCTGGGTTTTAACAGAGCTTTTAAATTCATCTTCAATTTCAGTAGCTGTTACTTTTATAAGATTCACTTCCTGCATCCTCTCTGAGTTCCTCAGGGATGCTTTTCACCCTGCTTTCCCTTGTATTCAGGATTTCATTACTCCTTAAGAGACAAAAGGAACACCTAAAAATGTAGCTGATTCTGTTGATAAAATCTACTAAAAATTACAATTTTCAAACCACAAGTGAGCTTTACATGTGTTCCACCTGAATCTGCAGCCCCACAGAGGCTCCAAGGCAAGAGAGACATAACTGGAGAGCAGTGAACTCCCAAAATCCTGAATTAGTGCAGTGGTCTCAACAGAGCTGATCAGCTGCAAGCTGCAAATCTGTGTAATGGCTGGGATTTTACAGAGCAATCATGATTTTACACTCTGAAACTCTATTGATGAGCTTTTCCTGTTGGGCTTTCCCTATCGACCTGCCCTCTAAAATAGATTGAATGTTCATCACGAGGTTTTGGTGGGAAAATGCTGCTGTTTCTTCTACATTTCTTTATTACTTGAGAAATGCTCTTGTTTTTAAATGGAAATGGAATTACTTTAAAATTAGTGAAACTTGTAGTTTTCAAGAAGAGTCCAACCTAGACTATGAAATGTAACTCCCCTGAGTTCCCTTGTGGAACGATAATATTGTTTGCAAGACCTCCAATTTTTATTGTTAAATCTCAAAGGTCAGAAATTATTTTAACTGGTTGGGTTGGAGGATAAGGCTTCTCACCCTAAACTTAGCTAGGTGAACAAAAAACAACATTGAAATTCTTTTTTTTTTCCCCCGACTCTGAATTAAGACGATTGAGCAACTGTGGGCTTATTGCCTTTTATAGAAAAAGCATGAGCTAGCACAAAGGCATGTGAAAATTCACTTGTGTGCTCTTGAGTTCCTAAAACTGATTTCCTAAACTGATGTTTACTCAGAGAACCTTAGGGCTAATTATATTTAGAGTTAATGATAAATATCTAGAGTTATTATATATATATATAGAGAGAGAGAGAGTTAGTTATATTTGGAATTAATTATATATATAGTTTTATATATATATATATATTTAATTTAATTATATTTAGAGTTTAATTACATTCCTTACACTGCCATGGATAAAACAAAGCCCTGTGGGCTTATCGCCTTTTATAGAAAAAGCATGAACTAGTACAAAGACATGTGAAAGTTCACTTGTGTGCTCTTGAGTTCCTAAACCTGATGTCCTAAACTGATATTTACTCAGAGATCCTTAGGACTAATTATATTTAGCGTTAATGATAGATATATAGAATTAGTTCATATATATATATAGAGAGAGAGTTTATATATATATATATATATATTTATTTATTTATTTATTTATATATGTATAGAGTTTATACATATATAGAGAGAGTTAATTGTATTTAGAGTTAATAATATTTATAGAGTTTATATAAATATACATTTATATATAGAGTTCTTATATATGTACATATATAGAGAGAATTATATTTAGAGTTAATTATATATATATAGAATTCTTTTATATATATAGAGAGTTAATTATATTTAGAGTTTAATTACATTCCTTACACTGTCACAGATAAAACAAAGCCCTTGAGGATGTAATTTCCTCCAGCCTTTGGCCATTTTATCTCTGTAAAATGCCAACAATATCCACAAATGCTCACTCCCAGAGGTCTAGGAGCTCGGTGAGACGTGTGAATTCCCTGCCAGAAGTGCATCTACAAAAAGCAGAGTGCAGGGCAGGGCTGCTGGAGGTGATGCTGTGGCTTTCCTGGGACAACCAGCAGCCACATCCCTTTTCCCATACATAAATGGCAGCTAGCAATAGCTAGAAACAAAAGGCCCCTCTCTCCCTCTCTGAATACAGTGACATTCATTCTCAGAGAAGCAGGGGCAGCTTTTTGAAAGCAGACTTCTTCAGTGCAACAATAACACACAATGAGTTATTGACTTGTTTATATATGGAGCTCTTTTCAGTAACTAACTCTGACTCCCCACAGTCTGGACAAATGATTGATTTCGTTGTTAGAAAAAGAGAAAGCTCTTGCACTAAACTCTGTAGTGCAAACTACTTTTTCCCCATTTGTTCCCCCACTGAATAGGACCTTATTAAAATGCACTTTCCAAAAAATACCTGCAGCTGGCCTTTATAAGCATGTTTTGTATATATAAATAAGTAATTTGTCCCACTCTTTTGTACGGTAACAAACCATTGGAGAATCTTGTCAACACAGATATGAAGGTTGTGTCAGAGAATTTTGGTTAAACAGTATTATTTATATTGATCTGCATAAACAGCATAATTGTAAAGGTATTTACAGTTGCTGTTTGCTGTTGGTTACAAATAATGACTTCTAAAAATTGATCATTAGGCATGATTTTTTTTATTGAGACATTTCCTTTTGACACCTTAAAGTAATCTGTATAAACAGTTATTCTGATACTTTTATATCTATGGTCAAACTAAACAAATATTTTAATAACTATTAACTGAGCTTTTCTAACTTTTGCATATTTTTAATATAAAATTTATGGGAGGGTTCATGTGCTCAATATGCTAATTCTCCATACCATGTATATACTCAGAATTCTGTTTTAAAGAAAACGAGCCTTATATCCTCTTTAATTACCATGGCTTATCTTTAATAAGAAAACAAGAACTTTGTTTCTTTTTCACAACTTTAAATACTAAGGCATCTTACTTAAAAAAGATGGTGCAAATACCCCATAGCTGCATTGCAGGAAGAATTGAATATTGCCAAGAGGGGATACAGCGTTCTACTGAGCCCTGCAATTTTTTGGTTACACACCACAGGCAGTCAAGGATTCATTAAAATGTTGCTGAAGGTGTTTTCCAATGCATTTTGCTAACGTAAAACCATAGAAATTTAAATCTAATGGATTAATTGAGCTATTGCCACACTGATTCCCCAGGCTCTTTTATTTGTGAAGTTGTGTTATGGCACCCAGAATGTAAAATGTGAAAGTTTTGCTGCAGCTTCACATCAATTCTGTAGAAATGAGAAGTTAGAAGGAAGTTATTTCAGCCCTTGTGTACCTGTGAATATTATTTGTGCTTCTTACAAGATGTAAGGAGTGTTGGGGTTTGGGTTGCATAGGTTTCTATGTTTCTATTACGATTAAAAAACCCCAAAAACTGGGAAAGTGCAAATGGTGGGTTTCTAATCCATGGGCCTTGAATCTTGATAATTTTTTATTCTAATTTGAGTTTATCTTGTCACACCTTGGTTTTACTAATTTGCATCCTTCTAACTTTTGTGTATGTATTTCTTTTACCTCAATTCTTTTCACTCATAATCTTTGTTTCCCCCCAAAAATATTTTTTTCTTATCATACTTAATTCTTTTTCCTTTCTTTAATGTATTTTTCCTGATATAATTTGGCTCCATCTTGGAGTGTCAGCACAGACAGCTCACCAGTTCCCACCTCATTGCCCAAAGAGATGTTTAACAAAATTAATAGTATTAACTTGATTTGGTATTATTATTAGAGAGCCCTAATGTTCTCTGTGTAAATATCAGTTTAGGAAATCTCAATATGATATCCAGATGTTCACTAAGCCTTGCTAGAACTCAGAATTATCAAAGATTTATTTGAGGAGGGGAAAAAATTAACTATGTTTCTCTGCTCTTATCAGTTTTCCTATGAACACCAGGTATTAGCATAATTTTTGAGAGAGGATGTATAAGCAAAGCAAAGAGTATTTTCTATAAAAATTCAGGTGTAGAGCAGAAATTTGCTGCAGAAATGAATGCCTGTCTTGTTATCTCTAACTTCTGTGTATCTGGCTTGGGGGTGGAGACCAGGAGCTGGGAGTAGCATCATTTTCAGCTGGTTGTGGGGGCCTGGGGGAGGAAAAGGAAGAGCTATTCTTGTGTGAAGCTTCTGTAGGCTTTTGTGAGGGCCTGAGCTACGTCAGGGTTTCTGTGATCCCAACACATCCCCTCTGACAATCGAGTGGTGCCTCCCCCTGCGTGCCTGAATGTCCTGGCACAGACCCTCAGCTCTGCTGCCTCTTAGAGGTGGTGGCTTTTGGCTCATTTAATTGAGGGAAAACCAGAAACTTCCACAAACACAGGAGGATTTGATGTGCAGCCTTGGAAGAAGCTTGGATTGATGTAAAAACACAACACACAGACATTAAGCAGAAAAATTAGAAACTTTTGTTTCTAGAGTTGTAAGTAAGAATATCCCTGAAGTGAGAAACTGCATTGATAGGATGGTGATGGGTTTATAATTTAGGAGTGTAATAGCATGGGGTAGGTTGGGAGTTTAGAAGTTATATTATGTGTGCCTGCGAGTTTAAAGCCCATTGGACAAAAGTATCCACAGTGCAGCAGAATTAAGTAAAGGTGATAGGTTAGAAAAGTAAAATCAACCCTGTAGCACCTATCTATTAAGTTAGAAAGTTCTGTATTGCCTTGTAACAAAGAACTTGGGACTACTCTGAGCTATGGCCACGTTCTTGCTCCTCTAAAATCTCCCAGCCTCTGAGACTGATGTTTATCTGGGCAATAAATCATTCCCAACTTAAAAATAGTCCCATCCCTTCATTTCTAGTGGTGACAATAATAACATGCCAACCTAGACTCCAGCCTTCACCACCAGAGGCTTCCAGAAAACCTGGAAACAGCAGCTCTGTGGAGCTCTCAGGCTTTTGTCTGTCCTGCAGCTTCAGGTGATGCGCACAGAACCACACAAGGACAGTCAGAGCCTGGTCTTTGGAAGATATTTATGCCAATTTGTTGGACAAGTCACACTTGTTGGGCTGGAGAAACAGATTTTCCATGAAATGCAGCCAAGAGTTTAAATATTATTGGGTCAGTGCAGTGCCATTCAGCAGTGACAGAAGAATAAAATTCAGCGTATGCTGAGAAAGCAGGGCACTAGCTTTGAGTCTTTCTTTTCCACTACAGAGATGTAAGGATGAAGTGTGTGATTTCAAAGCTCTGTGGATGAAATCAACTCTTGTGGCTTAAACTCTTGTTTCATTTCACCTTGAAGATGTTTTACTTTATTTTTACTTGTGCATGAACGTGCAGGTGTTTGTGCTCTGAAATCTTTTAAGACTGCTTTTAGAACTTGTCATAGGAAAGCTCTTAGCTCCTTTGCCCAGGCATTTTCTCATATTTAGAAACAGTTTTAGCAATGTTTTCTGTCAAATGAAAGGCATGTCCCATACAGCTAACTTAGCTCGTGCCAGGAAGAAAGCGCTTCTGTGCTAACAGGAATCATCTTTAACTTTTATATTTACTTAAAAGCTTAGCCAGTTCTGCTGGTTTCCTTTGGAGCTGTAACTGCTGAAGGCCAGTGGGTGGACTGGGGTCAGTCAAGCTGAGCACAGACAGAGCCCCTCTGCCTTTCCAGAGGTGCCATTTACCACTCATTTTTTAGCTGAATGCTCTGGATGGTTTAAAACTTTGGGACAGTAGATGAAGCTCTGCTTTCTTTGAAGTCAATACCTGATAATTTATATTAACTGTTAATAATAACTGTTAATTTCTATTAGATTTTGTGGTTCTCTTGCTCTGGGCTGCGCAGATACCATTAAGCTGAAATGCTCAAGACCTATATAAAATGTTCTTTGTGCTCTAGAGTTAGCACAATTTCAAAAGGTATCAGCATGAAGAAAGGTAGAGAAAATTTGGTAAGATAGATGAAGTATTTATGAACATTTTTATGGTTTATCTCGGCAAATTTTTGCTTCTGATTTTCTCTGAATTTTCTCTAAATGTGACCTCTTGGATGCCTACAGATACAACTAGCCCACATGCAAATTTCCAAACTAATGCTACATCCAAAATTGTTGAAGCAAAGGGACAGACTATCTTTATCTCTTCACTCCTTTGGATTCTGCATGTTAAATTCTGCCTATCTATGTATTTGTGTTCATCTCTTAGCTTTTCTCCACAACTTTAATAAACCTAGCTGATCCTGGTGCCTTGGGAAGGCAAAAACCTGAAAAACCTGCCACTGCTCAGAGGGGAAAATCCTACCATAGGTAGGGCACAAGTGCATTTAAACAGAAAAAGTGCATTTAAACCCCTCAAGGAGCTGGAAACTGGGAGTTTTAAACAACCCCCACAAAACCACTGACGACTGTCAAAACTAGCATGGTTTAATTTTCTTTTTATCCTCACCTCTACTGCATATGACTTAGACTCAGCTTTCACTGCTTTAAAATAATTTTCACCACTTGCAAAACTTACTTGGAATATATGAAGTTTTTCGATTATTCAGTCTGAAAAGTAGGGTTTTTTTGTAATTACATTGCAAGCCAAGGAAGTCCAATAACATTTAAAAAATATCCATTTTCTATTTGATGCAAAAAAAGAGCAAAGCACTTAAAAAATGCTTCTATGAAAATGTGTAAGAAAGTGCTATATGTGTGCATATGAAAATGCTCCTTATGGTTTTTAATCCATGTGTCTGTAGCATGTTATTATTCATTCTTCAGCTGGAGTTTGCTTTTAGGAGGAAATATCATTAGATACTATTTCAATGATAGCAGAAGAGTAGTGTTTAAAGCCAGAGGAAGTTAGTGAATTATATGCCACCCCGTTTTTTTAAGATTTTCTAAGCCTTCTGATGTTTACATTCTTATAGTGAACTTTCTCACACACTCTCTGTAAATAAGTCATTGTTTTGCATTCCTTTATAGAGGAGGAGAGAGTTGATGGACTGTTGGTTTGACCAGTGTCATTGGAGAGGTGTCACTGTCACCCTCCAATCCGCTGTCACTTTTGGAAAACTATAAATGTTGGAGTCAGAAAATAAACTTCCCTTTTTTCCTTCACCTTGAGAACAGTGGTGTGCTTGTGTTCTTTCGTGTCCTATAGTGACAATTATATACAGCAATTTTGTTGACAAATAAGGGGGAAAGAAGACCATAAACACTGTATTTGAAGGCATGAAAAGTTATTTTTTGGCATTGAAGCTCATTGTGGTCTCCATGTAAAAATGGGACAATTTCCTACCACTCTCCTTCTTAATGATCCAGTAAAATAATTGCCAAAAATAATTTCTGGGTCCACATTTCTGAATCTTCAGATTTCCATCTTTTTCTGTGGAGTGTTGTGCTCCACAGATGGAAAGGGTAATTTCTTCAAGAGAGAGAGAGGGCAAGAGCAATAACTTCAGCACATACTAATAATATATAATATGATATGATATTATATGATAGAATATATAATATGATATGGTATGATAGGATAGGATATGATGTAATGTGATGTAACATAATATGATATGATATAATATGATATATCACACAAAAGTCTCCTGTACTGTATGCATGTGGCTCTATTTTGAATTTAGTCTCTCCTTGGCTTATGAATTATTCTATTATTATTATTATTATTATTATTATTATTATTATTACTACTACTACTACTACTACTACTACTACTACTGCTTTAATGCTGCTTATCAGAAACAACCAAACACCTTGTAAAGTCAGTATCAATACTAGCTGGCAGGAAACACTTCAGTTCTTATTAAAGCAACTGAATTTCTGATGAATGATGACTATTATGAATAATTTTTTGTAGAAGAATTATATATATTCTGGAATGTCTCTGAAGATAAGCCTTTTTTCTTTGGAGACAACTGTTGTACTTCATCACCAGTTTTCTGCTCTTTCTTTGTCTTCCTCGCTCCATATTGAGTGGTCTGACATAGACTTAAACTTTCTTCTCTTTTCTAGCCTTTTCTGTGTAAAACCACATTGAAGGTTGACTTCCAACTCCAGTTACCTCCATGAAAAATCAAAAATTGAGTGGTGGGAAAAGGATCCATGCCTAATAATCACAGATTGACTTTTGCTGATCTCTGACACTGATAGAAAAGGGAAGTAAAAGCACCTACTTCCCAGTCCAGTGTAAGAAGCAGAGCAGAGCTACTCATTCTGCCCCCAAAGAGAATTTTGGTAAGTGCAATTTCATTTTTCTTCCCTCACTGTGGCAGAATAGAAATAAATTTCAAAACCCTTTGGCTTGCACAGATTTTCACTGCCTTTATTTTCATGATGAAAATGCAGAGTAAAGATTATGTCCTCTCCTTCCTTATCCCTGCCAGCCTCCTTTCTGCCCATGTGTTTGGAAAAGGAAAAATATAAAACGATCAGTGACTGGGTGGGAAGCTTGAAATGAAGCAAAAACTCAATACGTTCCAATTTAGTTGCCCTGGACTTGTTTGGTGCCATCCAAGCCCATGTAGAGGCTGGATTTATCCTTCCCTTACAGAGAACCTCCCTGACTGCAGAGTTTATTTCTCAGATAATCAAAAGGGGCTGGGGTACAGGTCGTGCTTTTTATCAATTCTGAAACTTTCTAAAGAAAAGGGATGTTTTCTCCTCAAATTTTCTTTGTTTTTCTAATATATGATTCCTTTTGCTTGTAAGCCAATTTTTAGAAGACATTTTTCAGCAGAGCAAAATATTTAGTATTCAGTTAAGAATTTAAGCAGCTCTTTGCTTTTTTTAGAACAGTGTTGCTGCTCTAATGACAAACTTCAAACTCTGTTCTTTTCTTTTAGGGGAAAAATGTAGTTTACAATGTCAAGATTCAGTAAGCTAATAATAAGATTATGCAGGAAATATTATAATGAAAAGCTATTAAATCGTGCATTTTTCTTACAATATCTCATGCTGTGAAGTTGTCAGCAGGTTCTACAAATGAAATATTAACACAAAATTGATGGCAGTTAAAAGTGAAGAATTATTTCAGAGTAGGTTTCTTGATGGCAAAAAGAAATAAGCCCTTCAGATATGATATTATTAAAACATGCATCTTATTAGAATGCTACCTGTATATTGCTAAATGTGTATTAATGGATATTATTCAATTTCTTGGAATAATTAAAAACATTTATAGAATTTTATCAATGATATTTCCCTTCTCCACCAGTAACTTGTAACTGAGGTTAGCTTGTCTCAGTAATAATACTTCTTGTTATTTACTGATTTCTAACACATCAAACTTTTCTTAAATAAAACAGGGTCACTAAACATCACATGTAGACCTCAATCCTGATCTCATTACTTGGGCAAAAATTCTAAATTATTCTAATTATTCTAAATTATCTGCCTGAGGTCAGCAGGAATTGCTTCTCCAGTTCCACGTACTTGGCAATTTTATCTCTTCCTGATAAAAGGAGTGCACCAAAACAATAAATTTTTAATGACCCATCACTTATCAGCAGAAATATAGAAGATAAACACTATTTATTATTACCACAACCAAAATATTGCCCTGAACCTCCTCAAAGTGTTTAGAAGGCCATTAAAATAAAAACATGAAGTTGTTGTTGTTGTTGTTATTACTATTATTATTATTATTTTTATTTTATTTTATTTTATTTTATTTTATTTTATTTTATTTATTTATTATAAACATGAAGAGCAGTGAAATCCATGTATGTGAGGAGAGAAATATATATTGTGGGCAAAATATTAAAAATGGCTTTGGTTCTAGATTTTCCAATAAATATTGTTATTAATATATATTAATATATATTATAGTTAATTACTACATATTTATATTAACATATGAATGCATTATTAATACTTATTTCCAATCAATATTATTAGATATTACAAGAAATATTACTATAATTATATATTATTACTTCATTTTTTCATATATATTATTATATAGCTATATTATTAGTTTTCCAATAAATAAAATTATTAGATTTTCCAATACATATTATTCATTTAGAGACAGCAAATTATCTCTTTGGAACATGTAAATGGGTAACCCACATATCCAAATCCATTTGATTTATTATGATGTTGGGAATTGACTCTGTGCTGGCAGGCATAGACCCCCAGGAGAACACTGCATTTGACCTGGAGAAGCTTCCAAAATGGAATGACAGAACTTGATTGTGGGTGTGGAGTTTGGATAGAAAGGTGTGATATCACATGGTGAAAACTTAGAGTTTAAGGGTTTAGAATACAGCAATGTATATACAGCAAGATGGAGGTTTTAGGGTGGAGGCTGGTCCTTCTCCTTCACCTTCTTCTCCATGGCTTTGGGTGGTTTTGTGTAATTGGATATTCGTGTATTGGATAAAAAAGTCTGCATTCTGTGGTTGGTTATTGGGTTAAAAGTAAAAAGAATTTAGGTGTCATTTCTTAAATGGACAGTTTATCCTTAAAAGGCCTTGCAGAGAGAAACATGCAGCTCCATTTTTAGGTTGTTAGAGTGAAGTGCTGTAGAGCTCAGGGTTTGTGAGACTGTAACATAGATAAGAACTAACAAACATCTGAACAAGAAATACCATCTCACACACTTAATCCTGACCCTGACAAAAAAAAAAAAAAGATAAAACTCAACATCACTCAATGCCATGGGCTGGGTGACAAGGTGGTCATGGGCTCTGTGACCTCAGAGGTGTTTCCCAGCCCAGCTGCTCTGAGAGTCTTACCTTGGTCCACACAGCCACACATTGTTTGATTGGTGTGAGAATCAGAAAACCAGAAGCTTCCACAGACACTACAAGATCTAATCTACCACCTCAGAAGAAGCTTAGATTGATATAAAAATACAATGGATTGATATAAAAATACAATACACAGACATTAAACAGAAAAACCATAAACTTATGTTTCTGTAGTTATAAGTAAACATATACCTTAAGTAAATGAGAAACTGTATGAATAAGATAGTGAAGAGTTTATAATGTAAGAGTATAGTTATATAGAGTAACTAAGTTTAAAAATTATGATAGAAACATTTTTACTAATGAACTAGAAGCCTATTAAAGTATCTGCAGTACAGCAGAAGTAAAAATAATAAATTAAAAAACAAAATAAACCCTCTAGCAACTGTCTATTATATTAGAAAGTTATATACTACCTTGCAACAAAGAAATTTGGGACTACTCTTAATCTGTAGCCAACAGCTCGCTCCTTTAAAATCTCACAGCTTCTAAGACTAATGTTTATCTGAACAATAAATCATTCTTAACCCAAAAATAATCCCATCCCTTCATTACTAGCAGCAACAATAATAGCTCTGCTTTCTCCATGCATCTCTTGACTGGTAGCTCTGCTTTGTCCATAAGGCAAGAGGCATTTTTTTATTAATCTAACTGATAGATGTTGTGTCATTTTGCTCAGGTTGACCCTCCTTTGTCTGTTAACAACTTTTCTTCTTCTTTCTTCTTCCATCATCAGCTTTTTTATCCCCAAAGATGACCTCATTCTTTAGTTCCAGAGGTTCAGGCTGGTTCACTCAGTCCATTTTCCTGTAGATATGATCCTACAGATACTCACAGCTCTCTGATTCTCCTTGGAATTATGGCATCCAAGGCCTGGAGAATTTTGTCTTTTGAACAACTACGTCAGTTGTTGATATTTCACTTGTCCTTCAATGAGGATATTAATTTCAAAGTCACTTGACATTAGCCTGAATACAAATTTGGTAGCATTTCCATGTTAAAGGATCAAGCTTTAAATAGTCCCCATTTTTTGTAATTTTTCTAATTCCACAATTTCTTGTAAGTATAATTCAAACAGAAGGTGTTGAATCACACTAGAGGGCATATTAATTATCATACATATTCCAATAAAATTTAGATATATTTAATCAATCCCAGATTAGACTTTTATTCACTAACCACTTAGACATTATCACACTAGAGGGCATATTAATTGTCATATGTATTCCAATAAAATGTAGATATATTTAATCAATCCCAGATAGACTTTTATTCACTAACCACTTGGACATTTAACCAATGAGCAATTGTTAACATAATTGGTATCACTGGGATACGTGATATTTTTCATATTAAAGGGTTTTCATTTTAAAAAGGTGCTGAATTTGAGCATTTGAAATGGTAAATAATTAATTGTGGCCCCGTCGCAGCCTTACTTTTGATGTTGTTTTTTTTCTGGTTCTGATTACCTAATGACACAGTATTGTTTCTTTTTTACAATTTAAGCAATGAAGGGCCAAGAAATTCCCTTTCTTTCATCCCTTAGCATTTCTCCTGTGAGATTCTAGAAGCTGAGTGCTGTTAAAGCTGTGTTTTGAAACTATTTGGGCACATGGAGATGCAGATAGGCGCACAATGTGATTTTCAAAGTCTGGACAGTTATTCCCCTCTACTGGGAGGGAAAACGCTGGAAACTGGTGGGAATGTCATCATGACTTCACTCATTAGTCATTAAGGAGAGTCTTCCCCACGATTCCCAGTGGTGTTTGTTTTGCCTTGTTTAGGAAATAATTACAGCTGCTGAGCTCAGCTCGTGGTATAAATCAATACTGCAGCTGCTGAGGCTTGGCTGATCTGCAGCAGCTGAGGGTTTGTTTCCCTCAGCGTAAACTCTTGTTGCTGCTCCGACAACTGTATGTCCCCTGCCCCTTGTTCAGGTGGCAATTGACAGGTTCAGAGCACTCTCTGATAACATGAGGGGCTCTGGGTAACTGAGCATTAAAACTGACAGCTGACTTTGCAGAGCCAAACTAAACAGGAGAGGCATGAACGGATGCTGGTGATAACAGATGGGCCTCGTGTACTGACACAACACAAATACCTGAAACTCCTGTTGGCTGTGGATTTACAGCAGCATCAGCACACTTTGAATACCCTGGCAGGAATGCCTTGAAACCAGTGTAGAATCACCATCATTGGAATCTGTGAAACTAGAAATGAGCTATGATAAATATTCATCAGTCCAGGTATAAGTGATGCAGGCATCCCTCACCTGGGGGAGCACAGGTTGTGGAAGGAGAAAATAAAATAGCCTTAGAGTAGCAAGAAATAGCCCTAGAATTTCTTACAGAAGGGGTGTTTGGGTACTGGAAGGGGCTGCCTTCAGCAGGGAGGTGATAGAATCACTGTCCCTGGAGGTGTTTAAGGAAAGGCTGGATGTGGCACTCCCTTGGAACCCCGGATGCTGAGAATTTCAGACTTTCTGTGCCGGCAGGTACTGACCCCCAAGAGGAGCAAGAAAAGCAGGCTGCTCTCCTCAGGTGGAGCTTGGCAAGGCTGCAAACTCCTCTCCATCCCTGCCCTCACCCTTCACATGCCAGCAGAGGAGATGACCCTTCTATATTCTTAATGAGAAAAGAAGTTTATTCTTTGCGTGTGCTGGGTTGTTTTTGGTTTTGGTTTTGTTTTGCTACGTTGTGCTCTTTTACCATTCCCCTCTTT
This sequence comes from Camarhynchus parvulus, assembly GCF_901933205.1. NCBI lineage: Eukaryota > Metazoa > Chordata > Aves > Passeriformes > Thraupidae > Camarhynchus > Camarhynchus parvulus. The sequence continues at coordinate 1,606,118 of NC_044575.1, read as the reverse complement.
TACCATTCCCCTCTTTTACCATTCCCTTGCCCAGCTCCTGTACAAGTGTCACTTCCATGATGAGTTTTCCTGGAGAATGAGGAGTAAAATGTGTAGGCTCTCTGTGGCACAATGAAAGCGAGCATTTTTTTTCAACTTATGCGTACGTAAGCCTTCTTTTGTGAATAAGACTCATAGGGTCAGATAATGTTTAAAGAGAAAGGCTTTATGTCTCTCAGGCCTGCATGTTTCCACATGGATGCTTCTACACACACACAGATTGAATTATGAACAGACCTATTAATGCTGGGATCACAAAAGGTCAAGTTTTGTCTTCTTTTACCTCTATTCAGAATTGCTTTTGAAAGGGGGGAAAAAAGGGATTTGCAGGAAAAAAAAAAAAAGATTCATGATGAAGAATTTTACAGGTCTTTTTTTTTCCCTGTCCTTTAGCAACATCTGGGAGTTGGAAAAAAAAAATTCTTATTATGTAAAATAGTCCAGGGGTATTGTATTACTAGATTTTAATATATCTCCTTTGGGTCACTTGGAGGGTTACCTAATGGAATGACCTGCTACATAAGGAACAAAAACACCAAAAAGGAACTTTAGGAAAATATTTCTGCTACTATAATAGACATATTTAAGTGAAGAAAAATTATCAAAGTATTCCAGGAAAAATCTTTAAATGTTGGTCATCTTTTTTGATTTTTTTTTCAGGAAACTCTTACATTGAAATTGGACTATTCCTTTAGACTATTCATTTGAAAACTTAAATTAAGCTTTAATAGCCACATCCATATAAAAGCAGATGTTACAAAGTACTCTGCCAGATCTCATCATAAGTAATATTTCTATTATTTTCACTTTTTACTTTGCTATCAGAAATTCAAATAACCTCATTGCAGAGTACCCACTGTATTTTCACATTCAATATCCAATGGTGCAGAGTCCTGAAATAACTCTAACACCTAAAATTCTCCTATATTTTCTCCTATATGTTCCACAGAAGAAATGTTTGAGAGAATTGAGGAAACAGGAGATGCTTTTAAGATGGCAAAAAGTTAAAGTTATACCCTAAAGCTCTGCAATACTTTTGGTACCATTTTGGGGTCTGTGTTTGCATGTGTGCATCAGCGCAAATTCTTGCAAGAACAAGTATTTAAGTTCACCAATACTCCCTTTTCATAATGCTAAAATCGTATTTCTTTGTCTTCTTGTATTTGCAAAAAATGATACAAAACATCCTGAAGAAGAAAAATGCATAAGTGATATAAAATTTTTGAGTATGATTAAGGCAGGACATTAATCATAGAAGCCCAGACAAAGGTATTGAAATTAAGGAAATTGATATGATGATAACAAATTAAATGCATTAATAGAAAAGGTGATTCACATGGAAAGAAATATTTGCTTTATTTTTACAATGTAAGAATTACCAACTCAAAAAATGATAAAATCATCTAGGGATCCCTATAGAGGTAGTAAATGAGATTAATGGGAGGAAGTCAACTTTGACACTGTATAAAGTTGGGAAGGAAAATGACACTGCAGAAAATTAGTAGCAAAGTACTGCAATGCTGTTATATTAACACCACCATCTGAAACGTCTTTTTTTTTTTTTTCCACAGGCTTAGGAAAGAAGGCCATAGTAAAAAAAATGGATTAAAATTTTGTCTTCAAAAAGACTACCGATATTTTATTTCAAGTAAAAATAACGATCAGTAGCTCAATTAAGATGAAAATAAAACATTATAAAAACACCCATGCATAAAATAGATAAACAGTAGGATTCCAACACTAGGCTAATTACCTAATTTTATTTTTTTTTTCCTTCTGAGTACTTAATGAAATTCTAGAAGTCACTTTTGCAAGTTATCCCTGAGTCCTGTTACCTTTGTTTTGTGGCAAGGGTCAGTGCCAGAGACAGCTGGGCTGGGTTGGGTTGATGACTGTGTAGCAATGCTCATGTTCTTTTTGATACGCAGGAATCTCTAGGTTTTGTGTTCTCTTGATTGAGATCTTTTACTTATAAGGGAATAGAATAAGGCATAATAATGTAGTAATAAAGAAGAATCTGTTCCAGCAGTTGGAAAAGATTTCCCTTCAATAGTGTGTTATTCTGTCCTTTAAAAATAAAAAAAAAGGTGGGGTAAATAAAACTGAAAAATCTCAGTTCAGGACTTCCTGGCTGTCTTGCAGGTGTGATCATGGTTGTGTGTGTGAACATGTTCTGTGTGTTTTGTGTTTTCCCTCTGCAGTGCAATCAGGTGGCTGCCCACACAACACACAGCCATAACTCCTTAGCTGCCATGCACAATCTACCCCAGTGATTTCTCCTGAGCCATTAAAACTAATGGCATATGTAATCTCATTTTCTTTGAGTTAGATGCACAATTACTCATGAGAAATGAATTTAGGAACACAAACAGAGACAGCTGGAGGCACCAGTTCAAGCACTCTGTGGTCCCAGAATTTTGTGTTTGTGAATGTAGAGCTAACATTTCCTAATGAGAATCAAATTTTTATGTTTCCATACTAGAACATAACTCCTTAGTTGTGTTCCTATGCTTAACTTACATAACTGGGCAGTGACTGCAATTTTGAAACCTGAAAGTTCTGCAGCCAAAAGTTCTGACAGCATTTGGACTGTTTTTTTGGGGTTTTTTTTGTAAGTGTCCCTCTCTTGAGCAGCCTGCTGATATTTGCCCTTTCTGGAGGCCAATTCCATTTGCATTTCCTAGTGGTTTACAAAATGGAACATTGGGATGGTGATGATCACACAGTTAACATGATCAGCTATATTTACAAAAATGTAAATTCTAAACTGGAACTACATGGTTACTGTGTCAGATAGAAGCATTACCCACTGGGAAGGATCCTTTATTTTTTTTTCTAAGGAATGTAGGGTAAGCTTGATATTTGAAAGAATGGTAGTGATGATTTTCCCTGTATTTAAATCTCTTCTATCCCTCCTTGATTTGAAAAATTGTCTTGTCCTTCCCAATTCTTCAAGAATTTTTATATATATATTTATATAAAATATATTCATTACCTCTATATTTTATTATATTATATATATTATATAATTATAATAATAACACATATTATTATATTATATATATATTATAATATATAATAGAATACAATATAAGATATAATTATATATATTATATTGTACTCTATAATATATAATATATATAATAGAATACAATATAATATATGAAATAGATATTGTATATATAAAATATTCTTATATATTTATATATTTATATATGTATTTATACATATTTATATATTTATATATATTATATTCTATATATTTATTATATATATTCTTATTTTTTAATTTATATTCTTATACATATTCTTATAATGAAAATATGGCATGATATATGTCTCAAAATTTAAAATATTTTCATGAAAACTGGAAGAATATGTGCTAAATATCATTAAAGAAATGTATAGTTAATACATATAACTTCTCTGGAAGTTAAAGAACTCTGGTTTTGTCATTTAATTTGAATTTATGTCATTTTTCTGTGACTATAGAAATTGTAAATTACAAATTGTGGAAGTAATGAATGTGTTTTTTCCAGTTATTAAAGATCATTGTAAGTGCATAATTACTGGTGATTTATGTGATTGCCTATAAAATGCAAGATAAAAGGGGAGGAAAACTGTGTTTATTCCTTGCATTTGCTACTCTCAATTGTGGTTTTGCATACGGTTATGCCTCTTTCTCTGGAGAAATAAAAACATAACCATGCATGTATATTAGAAATTAATTTCTATATAGAAGTTACTCCTTGAATTGTGTGTCCTCCCCTGTCTGGAAGAGCAGATTCCCATAGTTCTGTAGGTTTGTGAGGAGAAATCTGAGAGGTGTGAGGCCAACCTCAGCTCCTGCTGCCATTATTGCAATTTAACTGCTTGGGTGAGGAGGTTGAGTTGATGCCTTGTGCAGGCTGCCCTAGAGCAGGGGCTGGACAGAGCTACAGAATAAAGCAGGGATTGATTCCAAGCATCTCCTCCATGGATCCACCTTGGGCAGCACCAGAGCCCAGCCAGGGCTGCACCCAAGAGGAACCAAAATGGCCCCAAAATGCACGAGCGCTCCCGGGGTCTCTCCCTGGGATCAGTTCTGCTCCATTTGCACCTTGCACTTCATTGTCCCATTCCAGCTTTAGCCCCTGCAGTCCCACCCTGCTTGTTTTTCTCTCTGCAGCCCACGGGGTTTGTGCTCTGGGGCTGAGATTTGGATCATTTGTCCTTGGTGCCCAGCTGGAGCAGGAATTGTTTTGTCTCCCTGCTCTGTGCACAGAGCTCACCATCCCTGAATATGGAGCTCAGACCCACTCACTAAAGCAGCACAGAATGTGAAAAATAGAAAAGCCAAACCTGAGAAATCAGAGGGATGAATTGGAAGCAGCTGCCCAAAGCTCTGGAGTCACCTCCTGAAATCCTCCACTCTTGCAGGCAGAGCAGAACAGGGATTTTGTGTAGCTGTAGGTATAAACCAGGCTGTCCCACAGCCACCAAACCATTGCAGGATTTGTCACCAGAGGAATGTTTCAATATTGATATGGTCTCACAACTTGGTTAAAAATACCTTGGCTTCTGTTTGGTCACATCATATGCATTCTGAGGTGAATTTGTTCAAAATTAGGCTGCATTCCTGTTATGGTTTTACACGGAAGACATTTATGGAAATCATTTGGGAGGAGGGCTTAGAGAGGGTTTGTAATAGTTTTTTCACTTGAATTTGTTAAAATATATAAAAGTTGTCAATCCATTTCACTAACTAGTTTAAAAATCAGTGAGCAGGACATTATATATTTATATATATACTTAATTTACTTTTGGAAAATTAAATGCTACGACATTATAGAGTACTGCTCCACATGTTTTCCCAGAACATTAAAAGAACTGCTTAAAATTCTATGGTATTCCCCAAACATCTTAATACATCTGGAAAATACAGTCTATTAACCTGCCCTGTAATCAACCTTCTTTTAAAAGATAGATATTCTATGAAACTGTTTGATTTATAACATTTTAGATGTGGATGTGTCTATCCCCTATGACCAGTGGATAGATGTGGGAGAACTAAAATAATTCAGGGTGAATTTTACAAAACAAAATTTGCTCTGCCGTGCTTAAAACAGTGCTGGATTTCTGCTATGGAGGTGACCAACCTCAAGGAAGAGAACAGGAGCATTTTTCTGGGTTTGGGTCAGCTTTATGGACATTGTGGAAGCAGTTTTGTAATTTGCTGTCTTAACTTTCACCCTAGCCTGGCTTTTGTTCTTTCAGCAGTTCCATTGCTGTAGTGAGAACCCTAAATCTTATTTCTGTAACTCTTGCATAAAGGCAGAGCTTATGTCTTATTTTGCTTTCTTCAATCTCCCACAGAGAGGATATCCAAGTTTTAGACATTGTTTCCTATGGCAAATGATTGTACTGAATACTGGGCATTATTTATACACCTACAAAATTCCTTGTTATCCTTCAGGAAACCAACTTGCCATTGGATCTATCTGTTCCAGGAAAGCCTAGTTCTAAAAGTAGATTTTTTCCTTTTGGTATTAAGGCATTTTGCTCTGTCACAAACCGTACTTCTTTCAGGCTGTGCTTTGAAGAAAAAAGCTGCTTTTTTTTAAACTGGAGGAGACAACAAGAAGTTTTATGCAGGTCAAAATGTGGCAGTGATGTTTGACAGCTCTTTCTGGTGAAGTCTCCAGAAAGCAGGTAGTGAACCCTCAGAAAATGGAGATAACCTCTTTATTTCTGATCAAAATGCTCCAGCTAAGCATTACAGGCAGTGAAATATTTATGATGTGAGGTCTTCCTCAGAGTTAAAATCAATCACAGGTGCTCAGTTTTAGCATTTTCTTTCAGAAACTTTTTTAGAGAGAATAAGGAAATGTGTGACTATCAGAACAAGCCTGGGAATATCTGAGGAATAGAGTGCAGATGTTTCAAGTTAAATATCTGGTTATTTTGTTTGCATTATTTCTTCATGTGATTGTGGCACCTACATAGCAACACAGACTGGAAATTAGATCTGTACTGTCATCTTTGGATATTTGTTGCACAAAACCACAATCCATAATCAGAGTTTACTCTTTATACATATACAGAATGAACTGTTGGCTGAAGCTAAAGTATTTACCTACCAATACACACATAGGTTGTTAGCATTCATGTTTTCCTGAATGAATCAGTAAGAAAATAAGCCTACAGTTATTTTTTCCATTTTGAGACTACCTCAATGTACCTCTGTGTTATGCCTTGTTTGAGTGTGGAGTGAATATTCTTACAAAAATTTTAATTTTAATGCTCTTTGTCAAAAGTTTTTCTTTTTGTTTTTTTTTGGTCAAGGGAAGACTTCTAATCTCAAAACTGTACAAGGAGATTACCTGCCAGCAGTTCACTTCAGCAGGTAGGAATCTTTGCTTTGCTTTCTTTGTTTCTGTGAACATTTAGTCTTTGGAAGGCTTGAAGTGATCAATAAGAAAAACTCACCATCAAGAAGCATTTATGATTTTGTTTTGGTTTAGCATTGTAGTCTCTCGAGGTATTTATGATGGGGACACTGCAAAATGCTGAAAAATATTTCACATAATAAACAAGAATCCCATATTGAATCAAATGTGTTTTACACAAACATCAGCATTGTAATATGCTGAAAAATATTGCACATTATGAACAAGAATCACAGAGTGAATCAAATGTATTTTACACAAACATCAGCATTGCAATATGCTGAAAAAAAATTCACACAATAAACAAGAATCCCAAATTTAATCAAATGTATTTACACAAACATCAGCACTACATTTTTGGACTTATTTATGGCTCACAAGAGAACCCTGCTATTGACTTCAGCAGGAATAGGGTTTGAATTGCTTTTGTTCAAAATATCATGTGCATGCCCATGTTCCATCACTGTATTTCAAGTATAATTTTTTCTAAATGTATTTAAAATATATCCATTTATGAACATGTCTTCCATCAGACTTGTATGTTGCAACAAGCAGACTCAACATGTGTGTTTTCAAAATGTCTTTCTCTTGAGAATTTTTTCCATAGAAAATGAAGAAAGCTCCCACAATAAGGATTATTCAGGTTGCTAACACCTCACAGGGTGAATTGTTTACTAATAAAATAAAAGGTGGGTGGGTGGATGAGGAAATGTGAGCAGAGCTGCTAAATGAGATGTTATTTACTGGGTTTTTGGGCAAATTTGACATCTGATTTATGGCTGCTCTTTGTGCCTTTGTTGTCTGGTTCATAGTTATTCCTCAGTATGTTACAAAAAAGGTAAAAAGTTTATTTCACTGTGCATTCCCCTCCCTCCCTCCAGCCCCCAGTAAATTCCTGTCTAACCACTTGCCCAGCACAGACACATCTGGCTCTCCATCCCAAAGCCCACTGAATGGAGCATTGTGTGTGTGCAGACTGCCTCTAATTAGATCATACATGACCAAACCATGCCACAGGTGGAGCAGCGTTTGGTGTGGTCAAAAGAAGGGGGAACAGGTTTCTTTCATCTGTGATTCCCTCCTGAGGGAGCCCCTCGTTCAGCTTTTCGGGGGGGGGGTGTCCTTGAGCTGCTGGCTGGGGGCAGGGCGGTTTGGGTGCTGGGGGTGGGAGGCTGTGCTGCTGGAAGGGGATCCTGGTTTGGAGAGCAGGGATCCTGGCTTGGAGAGCAGGGATCCTGCTTTGGAGAGCTGGGATCCTGCTTTGGAGAGCTGGGATCCTGGTTTGGAGAGCAGGGATCCTGCTTTGGAGAGCTGGGATCCTGCTTTGGAGAGCTGGGATCCTGGTTTGGAGAGCAGGGATCCTGGTTTGGAGAGCTGGGATCCTGCTTTGGCTCTGGGCTCAGGTGCTTTGGCTCTGATTTCCACACAAAGCATCTTTAGTGTGCCATTAAAAATAATTGCATAATTATACTATATAGATACTATTTATAACTAGGTATTTTCATATATAGATAGATATAGCTAGATAGTATTTATACTACTTTATACTTCTGTGTATTTATAGCTCCACAGAGAGGTTTAGGTGAATTCCAAACACCCAGAAGTTTTAGTACCAAACCTCGTAGTTCTTCATGCAGCAAGGCCTGCTTATCTGGGATTCTTCATCAAGTGGCATTGTTTCATTAATGTAATTACTGCACTGATTTTAAATTTTGATTAGAGTTTCCCTGCAATGGCCTCATTCTCCTGATTGTAGGAAATGGAAAGACAGAAACTTCCACAGACACTGCAGGGTTTGATTTGCAGCCCTGGGTTGATGTAAAAATAAAAGTACACAGACATAAAGCAGAAAAATCATAAACTTATGTTTCTATAGTTGTAAGTAAGAATATGCCTTCAGTAAGTGAGAAACTGTATTGGGTAAGGTTGTGAAGGGTTTTAATGCAGTAATGTAATTGTGTAAGAGCTCAGGTGTTATAATAGAAGCACATGTGTGTGTACATGTGATAGCAGCCCATTGGATAAAAGTATCCACAGTGCAGCAGAATGAAGTAAAGGTGATAGGTCAGAAAAACAGAATAAAGTTTGTGGCAGCTTTCCATTGGATTAGAAAGTTCTATATTGTCTTGTAATGGAAAAACTTGTGACTGCTCTGAGCTATGGCTGAGTTCTTGCTCCTCTAAAATCTCACAGCCTCTGAGGCTGATGTTTATCTGAGCAGTAAATGGTTTTTTAGCCCAAAAACAGTCCCATCCCTTCATTAAGGCATCAATAATAATAGTTATCAATTACAACTGAAAAGTTAAACTTGGAACATAGAGCTAAAAGAACAGAGACTTCCATTTGGAAACAGAGTTCACTTTTTCTGTTTTAATGCACACACAAATGTGTGTATAGATTTGTGCATGGTGTGCTCTTGTTTCAAATAACAAAGAAATGGTTTCCATCCCACTTTCATAGTTTCCAGTTCTGAAGTATGTTGGGAGATTGTAAACTTGAATTTTCACTTTATCTATATAGTTATCTCTGAAGAATAAACTTTCTGTGTGATCTGTGTGCCTGTTTTGGGTCGTGTATTTCACCTTCTACAGAAAATTATCCCTTAAGTTTTACTTTAAATGAATTTGTTCTATAGGAAGGGATTTAACAGACAGTCAAGCTCTGGATCAGGCATATTTGAAGGACTGAAGTGTTTAAATTTTCTTCTGAACCAAAAAGTACCTTTTAAAAATCTATAATTTTTTTGTTCTTGTTCTATATGCTCATTGATATAGAAAATAGTCTGGATCTTGTATGAATACATTAGGCTCTGTCTAGCAGTAGATGGATTAATTTTATCTATTTTTTTCTTCTTCCTGGATGCTGTAATCTGAAGGGAAAACAGAGACATAGAAAGAAAAATGAAATTGCTTAGAATGAATACTTGTTTTCCCTCTCTTAAAAGAATCCTTTTATTGAGTTAAATGATAAAGGTCACAGAGCTCTCAGTATGTGGCAATAATACAGCTATATTTGACTCTCCTGCTTGCATGAGGCACTTCCCAAGTATAATATAGGATGATATAGTATGACTTACTGTTTTTTAACAGTTCTGTCTTCCCTCTGGAGATATTTCTGTGGGTCCTTTGGTCTGGGCTGCAGGAGGTCCTGGGTCAGGGTGGTCCTAGGGCTGAGCACATCTTGTTTTTCAGTTCTGAGACATCACAAGTTCTGAGATGTGCTGGTCTAAGGCGCGGCCATGCCTGTCTTTTGGGAAGTGATGCAACATAAAATCACAGGGTGCACACAACTGAAATGAACTTCCCATTTTGGTATGCTGGGAAAGTAAAAAAAAATTTAAAAATTTAAAAAAAGGCGCAAAGCGTGACCACTGCATTTATGAAGGCATTGCTGTGTAGAGCAGTAATCATTATCTATAAAACATCTAAAGGTGTCAGCGTTTATATATGAATATAAAATAGTAAATAAATTATGTTATATTGTATCATATAATATTGTATCATATTGTATCATATTGTATCATATCATATTGTATCATACTATATTGTATATTATATCATATCATATCATACTATATTATATTCTATCATACTATATTCTGTTCTATTATACCATACTATAATATTATTATAAATAATATTATTATTTATAATATAATAATATTATATTATATATAATATTTTATATTTATAATATGATAATATTATAAATTAAATATTATCACAAATTTATTATATATATTATTATATATTTATTTATAAATATTATTATAAATAGATATTATAAATATTCAAATATATTATTAGAAGCTCAGTGCTCATAGAGAGAAAGCTCCGAATTTGTGTTGGCCTTGCATTGCTCCAGTCATTCTACTTAAATCACCATTATGCAGTTTTTCATATGAAAATGAAATAGTTGCTCTGAGCCTAAACTATGAGGTACAGAAGTTAAAATTTGCAAAATATCTTCTATATTTAAGGAATGTTAGGCTTGTGCAACTGACATACTTTAGAATATCTATCTTACAAACAAGAAACCTCTTTATACACTTGGTAATTTTTTATATGCTAGTATAGAACTTTGTAAGTGAGCCAAATATTAAGAATATTTTAATGCCAACTTTTGCTTTCAATAACAACATCTATGGTATTTTCAAACCCATCCTTAATTTCTTTTAAGCCAAAAAGTCTTGGAGAAATTCTAGGAGTTCTCAGACAGCATCTTTGTCCAGCAAAGACTCACCCTGAGGCTCCAGAGCGCCAAGGAGTGAATGCTGCTGGTCCTGCAGCACTCAGAGCAGTTTGTCAGCTTGTGTTTGGCTGGCTCACGTGTGATTTAAGAATATCTGATAAGAATATTTGATAAGAAAATCTTATTTGTGGTTGAAGAACATCAGGTGTCTTGCTGCTCAGACAAAAGGAATCCAGTCCCAAGACTGCAGGGGGAAATGGAGTGTGGAAAGTGGGCATGGCTGAGATGTTTGCCTTGACAGTGCTTCTCTAGATCTAAATTAAAAGGTAGACGCAGCCAGATGATTACTGAGAATTAATTGTTTAATTTGTATCCTTAACTTCCATATATTTTTGCAGGTACATGAAGGTGAGGAAAGCACAGGGCAAGAACTTCTCTATTAACAGAAAAGAACAGGGAAATTATTCTGAGAATCAATCCAGAGCTATTATGGAAAAACTAAGTAAGTGATTACTTTAAATTCAAGTATTAGCTTGTTCAGCATTAAGTGATTTTTGCTTTTCACTCAGAAAAAAAAGGGTTTTTACAGGTTTGGTTGTTGACCCTTAGGATTCCCACAGGGCTGTCCCACAGCAGAGGCACGGTGATGTCCCTTGTGCCAGGCAGAGCTGTGCTCAGACATCTGAGACCCAGGCACTGCTCTGCTGTGCAGGAGAATCCTCCCAGGAGCCAGAACCAAGCCCTGGTACAAGCTTGCCCTGGCATTTCTCCTCTGTAGGTGGTCAAGGACCATGATGGGCTTAGCCCCTCTCAACGTGCCTCTGAGTCAGAGAGCAGCTGATTTATCTCCTGCCAGGTTATCTCAGCTCATTCCTGACATAGCCAGCATATTTTGTGGTGTAAAAAAATCTCTTTATTCCATTCCTTGTCTGACCAGATGGTCACATAACATCACTTTCTTAATTAATTGGAATTTTGTATCCAGAAGTGAATGTGTTCAGTTTTGAAAATTTGTATTTCCTTTTTTGTGCCTCTTCATGCAACAACAGCTTTTATGAAAGTGACAAATTATTTACACATTCATGATAACCATAATGCTTTCTCCTTGTGGTAGTTCTGATAGGATTTCCTATTCTGTAGCCAATTCTCATGCAGAGATATCTGTAAACTACAGAGTCAGTCAGATTTTGTCAAAGTTGGTCAGACTGCAGCTTCTGTGTAAATTTCCTTATTTTCTGTAAGTAGATGTCTTTCCTTAGTCATTTTTAGATCAGTAAAATTTGACTCTAGGGAAGCCTGGTAGAATCTACTCCACTCTGATCTATGCTCAGGTATGAATAGTGGGAAAATAGAATTAATAGATATGTTCGAGAATTGAAATTTGGATCAAACTGCTCTTGAAGCACCATCATTCATAAGATCTAGCTAGTGATCATTCTAGCTATAGGTTAAAAATTCAACTTCTTCAAAAGCAGTTGATAGATCTGTCTCCATTCCTGGAGCTCTTAAAATCTCTTTAAGCTCATGACAAATTTCACTTTTCCTTCTGGGAGTGCTTTTCATTTCTGGCAAACCACAAAACTTTGTCCAAAATTAATTTTTAAATTGCATTCAGGGCTATATCTGTGTTTGAGTGTAACTAGTTATGAATGTCATTTTTGTCAGTAGTTCTGTTTCGTGCTTCCTCAGAATCAGGTGTCTGTGGGAATATTTATTTCAGCCAGGTAAAAATATCAAATGGCTGTCTAACAAAGCCCAGGTGAACTGAAAAGTGATACATGAGACCTCTTAAGTCAATTATAATAAACAGCATCCACTAAATGAGATCTGTTGGGAGGGGTAAAATAATCCAATAAACAAATACTTTTAGATATTGGAAAGCAGCTTTTTGCTGAATTCAACAAGAATATGTGATAATATCAGAAAGAAATTGTAGCTGTACTTTTAAAATACTCTGTTTGTGATGTCTTGGGCTCTTCACCCCTTCACCAGTTTCATTCTTTGTTTCATTCTGCTTGTCCCTTTGTTTAGGTTTATGGAAAAACACTTTCTCCAGTCCAGGGTCCCATTCTTCCAGTACTTTTGTAGAGCGGCTGATTTTCAAAATTACACTGTTTTCAAAATTGTTTTGCTAAGCAATTGTTACATGCCTGACTTCTGTAGCTTAATGTGATTTCTCTAAACTGAGATTAACCCCTGAGAGCTCCACCACTAGTGTCACATTTATGTCCAAAGTTGCCCAAGCTAGTGGCACTGTGCAGTGGCTTAGAGAACTGGGATTGTCCAGCCTGGAAAAAAGGCTCTGGGGGTGGGTGAGCTACCAGGAATTGTACTGTGAGAATGAACATCTGCCAGACTCCATTAGTTTCATCCCAGGTTGGGTCTTTTTGTCTGTGGTTCACCACTCCTAGGTTTCTGTTGCTCTTCTTCATTTGTGCAGTAGTTTTTCCCTTATGGTGTTTTACTAAGAATTTCACTGGGGAAATTTTTAAACTTTGCCACTATCTAAATAATAGTAGTAGTAGTAATAGTAGTAGTAGTAGTAATAATAATAATAATAATTATTATTATTGTTATTGTTATTATTATACATTATAATACATAATATAATATTATAATATATACTACAGTATAATACATATAAATATATCATAAAGTATATTATATAATTATATAATATTATATATAATTGTATTATTTTATGTTATATATTATATTATATTATATTATATTATATTATATTATATTATATTATATTATATTATATTATATTATATTATATTATATTATATTATATTATATTATATTATATTATATTATATTATATTATATTATATTAATAATATCAATTCTGCCCTATCAATACTGTAAAGAGTGGAAGCCCTTACAGTCAAATCCTTGCAGGCCATTAGTATCAGGCTTGTTTTAAGTAGATCTGCTCAAAATCATGGTGCATGATGCACAACATTGTGCGCTGGATTGCTGCCACCATTGATTGCCAGCACTATCTGGGTTTGCTTGGGCTGGGGATGGAGATGTGAAGGGTCTGCACGCTCAGACAAACCTGTTTCACACTCAGCAGAAACCCAGAGCTTCCAAATGTTTCTCATATCTCAGAGGGCAAAATCATTTGGAGGTTATGAAATCCTGGATTGCTCTTTTTGGACAGAGAACAGGACAACCCCATGGCATGTCCATGGTGTGAGACTGCTGAGGTGTGTTTAGGAGTGGAGATACCCTTCATAGAAACAATCCAGATGCTTTAAGGGGCTCTTCATCATCTTCATACCCTCAACTCAAAGCCCACAAAGGTGGCTGTGCTCAGAATTTTTCCCAGAGATTCCTAAATAAACCTCAATGTCTACTAGAAGTGCAGTGCTGCACTTGGAAAGATACCTGTCCCTTTACAGCTTGTGTGTACTAAAGAATCCATCACATTAGTACACACTCATTTCAGAAAAAACAAACTTGCTGCTTTGCTTTTCCAATTACGCCTGATTTGTTCTACTTTTATCTGCTAGAGTAAACATTCCTTTTTATGGGGAGCCCGTGCTGCACTCAGAGTCAGTGCAGCCCGTGCTTTCGTAGGTCAATGATCCCACATTTTACAGGAGGAGTCTCTGGGGACAGACCCCTTGTTTCTCCTGCTGGAACGACAGGGATTGCTACCTCTCAGCCTTTCTGTTCCTGGGATCTGTGACTTTATTAAGGTTCAAAGGAAAGATTATTTATTTATTTTCTCCACACATAAAAGACACATAAAACAAGTTGTAAAAATAAAGCAGGACCTCTATGATCTTATTCACACTTTGATCTTTTCTTGATGGTTTCTTGAAGTTCATGTCAGCTCCTTTCCTATTCTGTGTGTAACACGCACCATCTTCCCCTGCACGTTTCCTTGCTGGTGTGTTTGCTTTTATCAACACACCCTTGATTCCCCCTCATCCTTTGCTCCAACTCTTCTTGGTTTGGTAGCATTTTAATGCTTGCCATCCTCACTCACTGTGGAAAAAGTCAGCTTTGTCTAGCAAGGAGACAAGAAGGCATTTGGCAATCCCATACCCACTCCCACTGGGGAGCTTCTTCTCCTCCCCCTTTATTTTTCCCTTCTCTCCACCTGTTTTCCATCCCCTTGTTCAGAGTACAACAATAAATGGGATATGCCTCTGGAGGTTTCAGTGGCCTGCTTGGCAACCAGGTCCTCTTCAGCTCAGCTCCAGTTCAAAGTACGTGAGGGTTGGAGCTCTCTGCCCATAAATGATAAAGATTCTGTGTCCTCCAAACTTCCAGGTTGGCTTGTTGGAATCTGAAATGCAGGGAACTCTCAGGACTTGGGGTTTGTAAGCCAAAGCTTAGAATTAAACCCAGGATTTTATCTGAGACCTTGGAAAAGGCTTCCAAAGCTTAGAATTAAACACAGGATTTTATCTGAGACCTTGGAAAAGGCTCCCAAACCCAGGCGCTAGAAGCCAGAATGTGAATTTATAGTTTAAAGCAGAGACACATTAAGCTAAGCAAAGTTCAGAGTTTTAGAGTTTAAGATATAGAAAAAATAAAAGTAGTTACAGAGGTAAATAAGGAGTTTAGAATGCAGCACCGTAGGTTTGTGTGTCATAACATGATTGGCTAAGAAAGCTCACACTGTAACATGGGCCCATAAGATGAAATATTGAAGGATTGGGTCAAAACCATAAATATCCTTGTTGGCAGTGTTTCATTGGTCAATAACTCCTTAAAAGGCCTTGTAACTGAGGATCTTGTGGCCTTCTGAGCCATGCAGTGAGGATGTGAGCTGAACTCACCCTTCCTGCCTATAAGAAAAATAAATCCCATCATCAAAAACAACTCAGAGATCCCATCTCTAACTCATTCAAAATTCCCCACAAGTGAATCCTCACACTGGCTGGGAGCTCTGCCTCAGTAACTCATTAAATCTGATGTCCAGGATTTCTGTAGTCCCAGCCTTTGGGCTGCTGCTGGAGATGTGGTTGTTCAAATGCTGCAGGTTGTTTCTTTGTTACCTCAGGGATTTCCTGTGCTAGATGCAGATTTCTCTCCTGCTTTTTTCCTGAGTTTATTTCATCAAAAATAAAACTAATTGTTTTTCCTTTAAGCCTTGGACCTCTAAGAATTAAGCTGTCAGTCTTGAAGGAGTACTTTCATGCTTTTCCTATCTAATTCATATATCCCATTATTCCAATGTTTTCATTATAATCAGAATCGTGTAAATATTTTCGCATGGAAATGATTTTTGCATTGAAATTTTTGCTAAAACCCTCCTTAAGAGACCATGATGGCTGGTTGGGTTTTAGCTCCTGCTAATAGCATCCTGATATAAACTAGGAAGCTGAGCTGTTTATTTTCAATAAAAAAAGAGAATGATGCAAAATGCCCTGTTTATCATAAAACCAGTGTGAATAGCCTCAGGCTGGTGTTTATCTCAGCCTATAGATTACAGAAAAATCCTAAACCCCTACTTTAGACTGGATGACTTCTAAAATCTCATTTCTTCTACATGAAACCAGAACCCATCTTAAATTGGTGGCTGAAGTAGCTGTTGTGGTTACTGAAATTTAAATTGGCATGCCTCCATTATCTAACTGGATGGAGGGAAATGCACTACTCTTTTATCTTTTTTTTTTTTTTTACTTTGTCTTCCATACATATAAAATATGTAACTTAGTGATTGGACTAAAGTTAGAAATACGTTTATAGAAAACCTCAGATTTCAAACAATAAAATGTAATTTTCATATTGCTACAGGCTGAAAAAGCAAGATGATAAAGTGAGCAATAAATGAAACTTCAGCTCTTAGGGTATTATTGTCTTTATCTTTCCATGCAATCATTACATACTTCAAATATGGATTTGGACTTAATATTAATTAATATTGATTAATTCATAGGTGTTGGAATACCAAGACAATTGGCATAACAATATGGAAAATATTGTCTGGTATCTAGTTAATCTTCAATATTTAATATCTAATACTTCCCATCAGCATGTGGGTAGATTATTTAAAATACAGAAGCCTAAATGTGTGTATATATATACCCTCCATTCTTGAGCTCAAATGAGAATTGATATATATATATATATATATAATTTTAATATATTTTTCTACCCCAAAAGCCTTGCCACATTTGTTCCCAATGTGCCTCTGCTAAGTATGATTAGGAGAAAATTTGATTAAGTGGTAAAACGGGGTGTGAGTAGACAAGATAGACATGATTGCACACACATATTTCTTTTAGTGACAAATAAGTTTAGGTAGTCTGTCTTTAACACCTCATCCACATATTATTGCCCCCTTCTCTCAAATGATTTTAAGTAAAAAACCCTAAAGCATCAGTTTTCCAGCCTGATTCTTCACATGTCTAAAAGAACAGTTATGAAGGTGAAGATGTGAAGAACATACTGGAATTCAGTGTGAGGGTAGGTAGAGCAAAAAGGGAGGTGAGACTGAAAAAACTCAAATTAGAAGTAACCATGCTTCAAGAGAGTGCAGTAGCTGCAAAGAAATTGTCTTTTAGTAAGAAGAGAGCAGCAAAAGGAAGAGGATTTATGATCCAAAGGAATCATTCCAGAGGATTTATGATCCAAAGAATCATGCTAGAGGATTTAAGACCCAAAGAATCATTCCAGAGGATTTATGATCCAAAGAATCATGCTAGAGGATTTAAGACCCAAAGAATCATTCCAGAGAATTTATGATCCAAAAATCATGCTAGAGGATTTAAGATCCAAAGAATAATTCTAGAGGATTTGAGATCCAAAGAATCATTCCAGAGGATTTATGACCCAAAGAATAATTCTAGAGGATTTGAGATACAAAGAATAATTCTAGAGCATTTAAGATACTCATAAAATTATAAAATGTTTTGGATTAGAAGGGATCTTAAAACTGATCTTGCTCCAGGGCCAGGGCCAGCTTCTGTATCTCAGATATCTTGCTCAGAGCCCCATCCAGCCCTTGGACACTTCCAAGGATGGGGCAAGCACATCTGGGCACCCTGTGCCAGGGCCTCCCCACCCTCACCGGGAACAATTCCTTCCTAAGAGATCATCTGAACCTCCCCTCCCTAAGTTCAAAGCCATTCCCCCTTGTCAAAAGTCCCTCTCAAGCTCTCAGGACTGGAAGGTGCTGCAAGCTCTCCCTGGAGCCCTCTCTTGTCTGGCACAACCCCATTGCTCCCAGCCTGACTCCCGCCCTCCGAGCAGCTCCGTGTGCGGGCTCTGGGGACACAGCGCCGGCTGGGCTGTGGCACGGGCAGGGCAGAGGGACTGTCCCGTTAGCAGCGCTGCCATGGCACAGCTGGATCTGCCGGGGACACGCGGTGTGGCATGGCGGGTGCAGTGACACTGGGCCTGTCCCAGGGCTGGGCTGCGCCAGGGGCTCGATGCCACTCTGGAGCCGGGCCTGGTGCTCTTGAGTGGAGCTGTTGAGCGGGACTGTGGAGCCAGGCCGTGGAGCTCCACGGGCGCCTGGTGCTGAGAAGCTCCATGGGCCTGGTGTTGTGGGGCTGGGCCATGGAGCTCTATGGGCTTGGAGCTGTGGAGCTGTTGAGCAGGACTGTGGAGCTGGGCTGTCAAGCTCCACAGGCCTGGCGCTGAGGAGCTCCACTGGCCTGGTGCTGTGGAGCTGTTGAGCAGGACCGTGGAGCTGGGCTGTGGAGCTCCATGGGCCTGGCGCTGTGGAGCCGGGCCGTGGAGCCAGGCCTGGCGCTATGGAGCCCGGCTGTAGTGACTAGCCGTGCAGTGACACTGTGCCTGTCTTGGGGCTGGGATGCGTCAGGGGCCTAGTGTGGCTGTGGAGCCTGGCCTGGCGCGGTTGAGCGAGCGGGGCTGTGGAGCCGGGCTGCGGAGCCGGGCCTGGCCCCGTGGAGCTCCACGGAGCAGGAGCAGGAGCGGAGCGGTCCTGGCGCGCCCCCTGGCGGGCCCGCCCGCCCCTCTCGGCCCGCTCCCTGCCCGATCCCTGCCCGGGATTCCCGGGAGCCCAGGGAATGCAGGGGCCGTTTGTCCCGCCGGGAAGCAGGGCTGGTTTATCACGGAAGTTAAAATATCGCTCTGTTAGTTGATTTTTTTATTATTATCATCACTGTGGAATTCGGTGCTTAAGGAGCTTCAAACCGCCAGGCCTTCCCTGCCTGGAGGGAAAAGGGCAGGAATTAAAGCTCCGCTTTAATCAAAGAAAAGAGAAAACCGTTTAAAAATTGGGATTTTTGTGGTAGAGACTCCAGGTAGGAGCTAAGTGTGCCTGCGGCTGTCAGCCGCGTCCTCGTCGTCAAACTAATGCGAGGGGAAGTTTGATAACCCCGCAGGTAAAAGCCCTTTGCTTTTGATTCTGAAATTCCGGTAAAATTTTAGCGCTCCTGTTTTGAGGCAGGGATTGTTTCGCGGGATATGACATCTCTCCGTCTCCACTTTCTGTCCTAATGCCTTGTCACCGTTGTTGATGTGTGCCTGTCAGCGCAGCGAGAGGGATTTTTTCATGTCTGAGTAGTCACCTTAATGATAGCAGATGGAAACGCCACGGGGGGCCCGAGCCCATCACACTGTCATTGTCACACGCTGCCCTGACCCGCTTCCACTCCTCCGTTTTTTTGTCCCTTTTTAAAGGAGAAATGGATGGTAATTGAAAAGGATCTTAAGCAAGACTTAGGAAGCTGCAGACAACGCGATTCCCCCGCTCGCTCTCTCCCTCTCGCTGTTTTCGCAAATAAAGTCTTAACCTCTTAAGCACCAATAAGAGCAGAAAGCAAGCTAAATTGGTAAAGCTTTATAAAGCTTGGCCTGCCAAAGCTTTCTCCTTCCCCTCCTCGGGATGTATGCAAGCTGTGTTACGTCCTTAGCGTGGTTTGTTTCCTTCAATGTATCTTTTATTTGCACAGATTTATCGATTTCCTAAGGATAAATATACAAGCACTATCAATTCTTTGCTGTGCTATGGTTGTGTCAAGAAGCTTCTAGGCTCATGTCTAAAACTAGTTGTAAAGACCCATAAACTAAAGCTAGTTGTAAAGACTCATTCTGTGTTGTTTGCTTGATTATTTTTTATTTGGATTTGTTTGCAATTATTTTTTATTAGGTTTCTCTAATCTGATTTGTGAAATTTGTGGGAAGTTACGATCAGGGAGAAATCACATTTTGGTTTTAGTAATGTTTTTAGCTAAGAAAAGCCATAAAATCATTACAACTTGAAGAAAGTGATATGTCCATGGAATAGTGGAAGGAAACGTTAGTTATGTACAAACTTCTGTCTAACATCACGGGATATTAAAATACCCTTCATATCTCCAGAGGAAAAATTACAAGCTGTCAATTTTACTGGACCACAAATAAACTTCAGAAAGCCAGGGCTGTGATGTTTTACAGTGAAGAGACCACTTCTGAGGTGTGAAGAAACTTTGGACATGGATTTGAGTCTTCCTTTTGCCATACAGAAATAACATTCCTTTTTTTTTTCAGTTTTAAATATTAAAAAAAAATTAGCTCAAATGCCTTTTGAAATGTGTTTATCAACCTCAGAACTATTAAATTATTGAATATTTTGGCTGCTTTCTTAAGTTGAAATGCAATCATACACTAATTATCTTCATTGTTACTCAGAGGCTGAATGGAAGTGAAGAAAAGCATCAAAGCTAAGTTAATTTCCTAAAATCTTGGATGAAGCATTTAAATAATTGTGTAGGCTGTCCCATTTAAATGAAAATGACACACTATGAGGGGTGAGCTGGCTTGTTTTATTTTTGTGGGGGTTTGTTTGTTAATTTTTAGTGCAACAGTGAAATGCCTACCACTGTGGAAATTAAATGTGGTAAGTGACGAGGCACTTTTGGAAAAGCTCCTTGGTACCTGTCTGAATCCCTAGACAATGAGTTACCTTTAAAAGCCTGGCTGTGATCAAGCTAATTGGTTTTTTAAAAATCAACTTAATTGATTTTTTAATTTTTTTTTTAAAAACCTGTCCTAAATCTAGATTCAGTAATACTCTGGGTAAATTCAGAGTCAATTAGAATTGGAGAATAAGCTAAAAATTACTCAGTGGCAAAGATTCTTCCTGAAACATATATATTTTTTTATTATTTTTTTTTTACTTTTGTACTTGGTATAAGCCAGTTTGGCTCTTTTTTAGATCAGAAAGGATTGCTCTGGCTAGTCTCTACTCCATGCTCAAATGGCCTGTGTTAAACCAATAAAATATATTAGTTCATAATTCAGTGGAAAATCAGAGGTGGACTATTACGTGATTTTTAATGAGTAGCTATAGTATTCTAATTTCAAAAGCAGCTTTTCTGTCTCTCCTCTCTCTTCCCCCATCAATTTATGATTGGTTTACTCAGAAGGAAATCCATGTATTGAGCAAATAGCTTGTTCTATTTTTTACAATTTATATATTTATGGTTTACACATTTTCCTGTGTTTCCTTTAGCGCGTTATGAAATTATATTTCAATCCACTGAATCTTACTATAAAGTCAAACTGACGACTACTACTGGCTAATTTCACCCCAGTTAATTAAGAGTGGGTTTGTTTAGTTTTTAAGTTAGGCTGCTGTCTCAATAACCCTGCAGTTCAATCAAACATACCACATAATCACATACAAAAAAAAAAAGAGGATTTAAAAACAAACAAAAAGCCTTCTCACCCAAAAACCCAAAGGAGCTCCCAAAACATTTACTTTCTGATTATCTGCTTGAAATACCCAAATCCACAAGAGGAAAATAAATGCCAGTGTGGTGGAAATCACTTAGGCACAAAATAAAATGTACACAGTGGAAAATGTTAAAGGAAAAGACATAGAATATGATTTAATAAAATTTGTCTTTTCATAGCTCTGACTTGTATCTGAAACAAATCAATTAATTTAAGACAAGTTTCTTAAAATATCCTTTAATTGAAAGAGAACACATTCGTACTTTTCTAATATTTTCAGGTATATGACTGTGTAATAAGTCACTGAACGCTAACAGTCTTCAGCAAAAAATTTCTTCACTGTATTCAGATAAATAATGTTAGAATATTCATGATTTCCTAAAGACATTTACACTTATTATAAAGACTTTTACAATGTTTATAAATCATAAGTAGTAGCACCATATTATAGTTCAAATATGTCTCTTTATGAACAGTTTTCATTTCTGACAGTCTAAATCTAGCACAAGGATACCAATCCCACGGAAGGATTCCCCACAACCTGTAGGTTAGAGAAGACAGAAATCTGGCTGCTGGGAGGTGTCTGAGTGGGAAGCACCTGAACCAATCCCAGCCAAGTGCCAGGTTGGGAGCTTTCTGCCCACCACACAAAAATGCAGCCCAGGTGTTGGTATTTCCTCTCCTGATTCACTCTGCAGAGCACTCGCTGCCATGTGCGCTGGCTCTGTGTGGATAATCTCATTACTGCCTTTGCAGCTGTTTGATTTTAGCCAAAGGTCAGCTTTGATGTGATTTCTATATCCAGGTCTCCCTTAAATCATGTTCTGAGGGTGACCTTTGGCACAGCGGCTGCGGCTGGAAACGGTGATGTTACAGTTTATTTACACAACTTTCCCGAGCCCTAATTTTTATTTGCTGATTGGATGTGACAAGTGCATTAATTCCTACTTTGTCAAAGTTCTCTGATATAATAGAGTAATTGGGCTTAGAGGAACAGGGGGGGAAAGAGACTTAAAAGGAGAAATTCAAACAGTGAAAAGCTAGCCTTGAGAATGAATTTCCCTATTGGAGATAATTGCTGGCTGGTAAGAATGTAGCACAATGCAACTAATTTTTGTACCTGTTGAAACAAAGAAAATCTGGTGAAAAACTAAACTTGTAACAGAGTATATCCTACAATAAATAGGAATACAAACTCCATAAAATTTCTCCAGTGAAAATACCCTTTTTCCCCCCTGCTATTCAAGTGTATAAATATTCTTTTCATGTTACTTTTGCTTTGATAACGATTAATCTCTACTGTGCTAATTTTTGTACCTGTTAAAACAATGAAAATCTGGTGAAAAACGAAACCTGTAACAGGGTATATCCTACAATAGATAGGAATACAAACTCCATAAAATTTCTCCAGTGAAAATACCCCTTTTATTTTTCCTGCTTTCAAGTATATAATTACTAAATATTCTTTACCACTTTTGCTTTGATAAAGATTAATCTCTACTGTTCTAACGAATTTTTATGCCTTTTGAAACAATGAAAAGCTGGCAAATAACTAAACTTGTAAGAGAGTGTGTCCTACAATAAATAGGAGTATGATCTCCGTTCCTGGCTACAACAGTACAATAGGTTATTTCAATTCAGTGCTTGCTGGAAATTAAGAAAGAAAATAACACTTGTTTTGACATTTGCTCAAAGGTATCTTAGGCAAAGATAACCAATAGCATAAACCTGGGGCTGCATGAGTTTATTAATGCCTTGTGATGTCTTATGTGCACTTTTATCCCTGTACAGCTTCGATCCTGTAAGTGCTTGGGCCTCCAGGTTTTGAGCAGTCAGTGCTGGGCATTTGATCAGCTTCACTCATTTTCAGGACAATGCTTCTGTGGTCACAGCAAGCAGCCATAAGTGTATGTGAGTTTGCAGAATTAGGATCCATATTAAATACTGTTATATGTACATTTTGAGTCTTAAGTACTAGCCAAGAAAGACAACTGTCTACAACAATACTAACCCAAATTTATCTTTAATTCTTTCATTGCTATTGCTGGCTTTTGAAAGAACAGCTGAGATTTGCACAAGCAAATTTGTTTTTTATACAATTATTGAACCTCCTATTTGTGTGTGTGTGTAACAAGTACTCACAATGTTTCTTGGGTAGAAATTAAACTCATGTCAAATAAAGAGGCCTAAGAATAGTTACTGGACTAGAACTGATTGCCATAGTGGCATAAAGTAGTTATCTACTGTGAGTTATCTGGGCTATTTCTCTATTTACCTGAGTAATAAGGGGAGTACACATTTGTAAAGAGCTATCAATTTCATCCTGAAGTCAATTTCTCCACTGGTGTTTATTTCTCAGCACAGCTGGAGCTGGCTTGGCCCAGAGGTTGCTGTCCCAAGTGGTCTGAGGTGAGCCTCCCTTCCGTGGCTGTTCCTGACCAAAAGGAGAAGCCAGCTTGTCTTGGAGGAATGTCCCCAGTTCTGGTCAGAGGGTCTCTACCCAGCAGTTTGTCACCATGGCCACAGCACCACAATCCCTTTTGGAGGAATTCCCAGTTTGATTCTATAGCTGTACAACTCAGAAGGCAGCACTGGGCTGCTGGGTCCCCTTCTCAGTGGGGCACAAGTGATGCCTCAGGTTTCAGCTTTTCTATTTTTCACATTCTGTGCTGCTTTAGTGTGTGGGTCTGAGCTCCATATTCAGGGATGCTGAGCTCTGTGCACAGAGCAGGGAGACAAAACAATTCCTGCTCCAGCTGGGCACCAAGGACAAATGACCCAAATCTCAGCCCCAGAGCACAAACCCCGTGGGCTGCAGAGAGAAAAACAAGCAGGGTGGGACTGCAGGGGCTAAAGCTGGAATGGGACAATGAAGTGCAAGATGCAAATGGAGCAGAACTGATCCCAGGGAGAGACCCCGGGAGCACTCGTGCATTTTGGGGCCATTTTGGTTCCTCTTGGGTGCAGCCCTGGCTGGGCTCTGGTGCTGCCCAAGGTGGATCCATGGAGGAGATGCTTGGAATCAATCCCTGCTTTATTCTTTAGCTCTGTCCAGCCTCTGCTCTAGGGCAGCCTGCACAAGGCATCACAAGGAGGGTGCAAACAGAAAATGAAGTGATTAATACCTCCATTACTTGATGACTTGAGTTTTACCCAACTTCATTTTGGAAACAGGATAGTGATTTGCTTAGCAATTTTTTCAAAATAGTCCACTTAAACACGGTTTATTGTGCAGTGATTCTACATTTTGTCATCTCACAGTGATCTAATATATCTCAGAGCCATTATCTGGAACATTTGAATGTTCCAAGTTCAAATATGTTACATGGTGAAAGGAATAGCTAACACAAACTTAAAAACAGAAATTGTGCTTGTATGTTCTGGCTTTGATATTAGAAAAGAGGATGAAAGGATCCGCAGTTATGCACCTGGAAGGAACACTATACATACATAGTGATGTCTTCAAGAGGGACCCTTTGAAGCTAAATTTAGGATAAAGGTGCCAGGTACAGTATATTTTTCTCCTCAGAAGCTTCAAGTTCAGTGAGGTACAGAAACCACTAAGAGGATTACACTAAGAGGGGATGCATGTTCTGGATGTGTGTGCTTTAAAAACATCTTCAGATTTAGGTATTAGAGCTGAGCCCCTGGCTGTTGCTTTTAATCTTTTATTGCCAAATGAAACCTCTCCAGCAGAGGAGAATTCGGGGTGTATAATCCTCGTGTATAAGCCTGGGATTGTAGCTAACCTTGACAATTACAGCCTGTTGTCCTTTTATCACTCAGGAAGATCAGCCCTAAACCAGCAAGTTGGGATAGACAATCATCAGCTGATGTAATCCCTCAGAATTTTATCAGATGTTTTGGGGTTTTTTTTTAGAGGCCTGAGGGGAGGATTCTTTTTGGGGTCTGGGTTTTGTAGAGTTCAGCAGTCTTTTTCTGCTAAGATTTAGAAGCATTGTTGTGCACACTTCTGTGTCCTTGATCTGTTGCAGAATGTGGAAAAAATTAAATTTCTCCCTAAAGATTACTAATTTCTTTCATTCATACCAGGAAATTTTCAGTGTTTTTCCTAATTCAAGTCGGATTTTCCATCATGCTGTTACATTTTATGTATAACCATTCAATACTCAAGGCATTCTGAATAGGAGAAAGCATAATAGAGGAAAATAATTGAAACCCATTTATGAGTTAAACGCATTAAGTAGAGCTTTAATCCTTTGTCAAACTATTTTTATTAGAATAAATTTTTGTTAATATAAAAAAAATAGGAAAAAACCTTCACTGCCTGCAGTTTGGATTTCACTGCACTGGCATTCTTTTTGAAGCTTTTCCCATGATATTTTGTAATATTACAAGGGTTTTTCTTGCTAAATAGTGAACAAACCCTTTTTATTCTCTAACTGGTTTATTCCCTGTAGGCTTTCATTAAATGCCTTGTACTCTTTTCTAAGTTTTACAAATTAATTAAGAGAATTGGATGTTTAACTTATGAATGCTTAGTGAAAACTCAGAAGTGTCATAATGGCACCCTGTCTGTCATGTGTGATACAATAGTTTTGCATGGCACAATAAAACAATCTGTGTAATTTTTCTTGCTGTTTGCAAACTTGACAGAATTTTTCAGCTTTGTTTGCAATTTTGACTGTTCTATCTCTCTAATTCCCCTGTAATTGATGGGATGCTAGTCTTGAAGAAGCTATAAAATTAATTGAAAAATTTTAAGCCCCTGAAACAAAGTCAACAGTCATTTTTTAAATGCCCATGGAAGGTCAACAAGAAGAGATGAATTTACTTCCACTGTACTTGCACTCTTGCTGGATTTTGGCTATTTTTCTCATAACAATCAGGGTGGATTCTTCAAAGTTTAAAAGGTTGGACTAATTTGAATTTCAAAGAGAATTGAACGTTATAATGTGCTAGGCAGGAAAAATAATTTCTCAGGCTATGAAGAAATAAGATATTCTCCTTAGTTTAGTTGCTATGAGGTAAAGTCTGTTTCTATAATTTTGCCACTGTGATGATTATAAAAGTCATCATGGGGAAAAATGATCTTAAAATGCTTCTAGTGTAAATAACCTTTCCTTTTCCTTTTACCTTTCCTTTTGTCTTCCCTTTCCCCTTTCCCCTTTTTTTCCTTTCCCTTTTCCCTTTTCTCTTTTCCCTTTCCCCTTTTCCTTTCCCCTTCCCTTTCCTTTTCCTTTCCCTTTTCCTTTTCCCTTTTCCCTTTTCCTTTTCCTTTTCCCTTTTCCTTTTCCTTTTCCTTTTCCTTTTCCTTTTCCTTTTCCTTTTCCTTTTCCTTTTCCTTTTCCTTTTCCTTTTCCTTTTCCTTTTCCTTTTCCTTTCCTCCCTGTACTCTGGTCAAGTGACACAAAAATCATTACTGTGCTTGGAAGGGACTGTGGTATCTAAGCCTTGTGGTCATGGAAGTGTAAGGTGATGACAGAAAGTAATCATAAGGAAAATAAAGATAGAATGAAAATTTCTGGCTAATCTTTCTTGAAGAAGACATGGCAGAAAAATAACACTGGAATTTCAGGTAATTTCCTGTCCTTATGAATGCCCTGTAAACACCATAAGGAACAGAAACATTAACTGAATATCAGACAATTCCTAAACTACAAACCTGTTTGAAATTGCTCCCACTCCTATCTGATTTTAAACTTTATTCACTTAAAATACCTCTTTACAGCTATTCAGATCTTCTGGTCAATTACCTACACCAGTAAGTTTTCCCAGGGAAGGCTTAAATTAGCACAGAGTTCACTTGATTCTAGGATTCTATTCCAAATATCTTTTGATCACAATCAGGATTCAATATTAGATTTAATTTCTGAGGGTTTTTTCCCCTCTGTAATCCAGGCCTGTCAGGTTTTGTTGTGTAGCTTTGGAGCACCTGATGGAGCCTTGCAATACCTGTGGGAGGTTAATAGGGAGAGGAACCCACAGGCTCTCTGGGGAAATGAAAGACAAGGTTTGAAAGGGAATCTTTAGTGATTGTAGGATGAGAAGTGTTCATTAAGGATGATTAAACATTGAAGCAAGGCCCCAAAAGGGTCATGGAACCTCAGTCCTTGGAGTTCTCAGCACCTGAAAGAACTCACCACCGAGCAACGAGGCTTCAAGGCAGGGCTGTCCCAGCTCTGAGCAGGCCTTGGGAGCACACAAACTCCTCAAGTCCCTTGCACCATGAATGATTCTGTGACTTAATCTTCCTCTTTTTTTTTTTTTTTTCTCTCCCATTTCTCACCACAACCTTACAGGAGCATTTTTTTGAAGCAATGGAGCTGACGAGATCCCTCCATCTCCCAGTAATGCCAGCAATTCTCCCTGTTTGGTCAGTAATTCTCCATTTTTGGTCAGTAATTCTCCCTGTGCCATACTTTGAACTGGACTGCCCACTTGGACCAAGCAGGGAGAATTACTGACCAAACAGGGAGAATTTCTCCCAAATAGAGAGAATTACTGACCATACAGGGAGAATTACTGACCACGCAGAATTTCTGACCAAACAGGAAGAATTACTGACCAAACAGGGAGAATTACTGGCCAAAAATGGAGAATTACTGACCAGAGAATTTCTGATCAAAACCAGAGAATTGCTGACCAAGACCAGAGAATTGCTGGCCAAACAGGGAGAATTGCTGGCCAAATAAAGAATTACTGACCAAAAAAGGAGAATTGCTGGCCAAACAGAATTGCTGGCCAAACAGGGAGAATTGCTGACCAAACAGGGAGAATTACTGGCCAAAAATGGAGAATTGCTGACCAAAAACAGAGAATTGCTGACCAAAAACAGAGAATTGCAGACCAAACAGGGAGAATTGCTGACCAAAAATGGAGAATTACTGGCCAAACAGGGAAAATTACTGACCAAAAATTGAGATTACTGACCAAAAATGGAGAATTTCTCACCAACCAGGAAGAATTGCTGGCTGTTCTCTCAACTGACGGCAGAGGGAGTGAATTTGAATGAGAGTTGGGATCCAAATTATGGGGGCAAGGGTCAAGACTGGGTCCTGGATACCAAGTTGTCAGCTAGCACGGAATAATAATTTTATTTCATGGCAGGGACCCTGTTGGAGAGAAGGAAATGGGACAGAAATTACCACTGCTGTCCTCTTCTTGACTTCTCCTTGCTGACTGATGTAGCAGAATCAGATGCCATAAATTGCAAATGAAGAACTTCAAATGAACTCTTGAAGAAAAGGAGAAACTTGGCTTTTGCTACTTTATCATGCACTTTAATTGAAAACAAGCGTATTTAACCTCTTTGAAAGCCTGTAAAAGCCTTGGAATATAAAAATCTGGAGTGCATTTTAAAATTTTTTTTCTACCTGAAAACCAGGTGATATTTCAGCATAAAACAAAAATAATTTAGTGATTTACTTTTTAAAAAGTGTGTTACATACCACATATCATTAAAACCTTGCTTAGCCCACAGTCAAAAGCTGAAGACCTGTTATTGCTGTGGTGAATACTAATTGCTTCCACCACATTATCTTCGTTGTGAAGCTTCACCCCCTGATGAATGTAACCAGTTGTGGATGCCAAATCAGCCCTAGCAAGTTTAAGTCCAAGGTGTGGCAGCAGCAGGGCCTTTCCCCACTCCTGGGGTGCAGTAACATTGCCAAGTTCCCTGCTCCATGTGAGCTCCTGGTGCTGGGGGATCCATCTGGAGGGAGGTGCTGATGCTGGGAGCAGCACATCACTCACTCAGCACAAGGAGCATTTTCCCAGTGAGCTGCTGGAGCCTGGTCACACTGACCATGATTTGGAGTTTTATACTTGCCAAGAGTTACAGGGCAAACAGCTTGCTCTGGGTGTGTGTGATGTGTGTACGCAGCAAGTTGTGTGTCTAAGCGATGTGTAGATTTTACTTAAACTCCAAATAGTTTCTTTCTGCTATTAAATCCTTTGTCCTGATACACACAAATGGAAACATTTCTCCCTGTTGACCTCACATAACTGACCATGCAAAGTCCACTTTGGAAAGCTCGGTGTATGAGCTTTCTAAATGTACTATTTTTAGTGACATTTTCCCTGCGGTTTAAGAGGGACATTCACAGTACTCTTGAAACACATAAAGCAAACTGGATTAGTTTACAATAATCCTATCAAATCTGAATATTGATAGATTTTTGAAATGACCCAAGCACAATTTCTTTTTTCTTTTTTCTTCTTGTTTTTACTTAGAAAAAAAAAAAAAAGGTAAGCATTTACTGAAGTATCTAGTGCTATTGCCAAAGTGACTTAAACCTATTTTAGTGGATGATTTATTTTATAAATTTGTCTTTGGAGGAGTTCATCTGGTAATACAGTTCTTATTATGTTTCCAAAGTACAATGTTTCATTTCATTCTCCTGCTATGTTGTCCATGTCAGACTTGGGTTTGATATGACCAATAGTCTTTGAGAAATGGAAATTCTAATATTTGCTATTAAAAGCTTCCCCACCCATTACTTCAAGGTCTCCCTTTTCATCTTAATATTCTGCTTAACAGAGGTTCACCTGTCTTTTTTTTCTTGCAGGAAAACCTTTATTTAATGGAGTTATGAAAAGCAATGTGCACAAAACATGTAACAGGAAAGTGAAATGGAACATGGAACCCTCAGAAGTTGAGTTACACCAGCACAGGGCAGTCTGAAAGCTCCCTTGAATCCACCCAAAATGTTTTTGTATGGAAAACTCATGAAACTGGCATTTTTATGGTTTTCAGTATTTCCTTCTTTTTTCCTTCTTTATTTCCCTCATTTTCCTTCTTTTTTCAATAC
The DNA here is from genome assembly GCF_901933205.1 of Camarhynchus parvulus. Lineage (NCBI taxonomy): Eukaryota > Metazoa > Chordata > Aves > Passeriformes > Thraupidae > Camarhynchus > Camarhynchus parvulus. The sequence continues at coordinate 1,576,030 of NC_044575.1, read as the reverse complement.
TGAATTGCCAGTCAAACCAGCAATTCAGGACAAACTTAGGATGTTCTCCTTTCTGCCCTCTGGTAGCAGAAGACAGTGGAATACCTGGGAAAGTTAAGATACAAATCTTTAGCAGGAGTTGTAAAATCATGTAGCCCAGTTCTTGGATATGCTGCTGAAACATTTATTTTCATGCTTAATTGAACAAAATAATGTTTTGCTGGCATTCTACAGTCCACAGTAAACTTCAATTATAATTGTTTTTATCCCTTGCTGCTCTGTAGTGTGATGTTTTCTGAAACATTCCAAGCTGTATTTGTAACAGCAAATGTTTCTTAGAAATTAGAAACTATCTTCTGAGACTGACATTTTCCTAATATCACCTCTTAATCAGTGGTTCAGAATGGTTATTTATGGTTGTGCACAAAAAATGCACAAGCAGAAAATGTTCTTAGAAATATGTATATAGAATTATTATTATTATTGTTATTTCTATATTATATATTACGATTATTATTCCCAATCTAGAATAGCTGTTAATGGCATTTTCTACTACAACTTTTTAAGAAGTACTGAAATGTCACTGATAGTGTCCTTTCTAAAAATAATTCCCTCCATTCTTAATTTTTCTCACCTTGAAGTCAGTGTAGTAAAATGTTGATGACTAAACCCTTTAATAGCATTATTGCTAATACAATTGTATTATTGCTAATGGCTAATAAGCCATTCTTCTTTTAAAATGGGATTTAATTAAAAAATACTTTTGAGCTGTTGACCTGTAGCCAAGGTTTAAGTGATCTAATTCTGTAGTAAATATTGCATTCAAATGGGAAATAATAATGATATCTGGTATGTAGCAGGCTTTTTAAAAAGTAAATCCCGTGTTGTAAACGTTGTAGTAAATTTTCGAAGCAAAAATATTTCAGACTGGACTTTCGGCATGTTTAACCAATATGGTTTCAGACTTGGAGGAAAACTTTATATTGACCCAAAGAATATGGATTTGTTGCAATCTTTGCAGTTCACTGAACTTTTTTTTTCCCTGTGCATACAAATCTCAAGTAAACTCTGTAGTTATACCAAGTGACACGTTATGGACCCTAAATCGTTGCACTGTGAAATATGCACAGAAAAAGGACAAATGAAGATATCAAGGGTCTGTTCCATTTCTCACTGAACTGTAAAATGCCACCCTTGTTGTACAGCAGATCACTGCTTCTGAGCAGGGCTCATTGACTGCTAAGTTGTGGGTAGTGTTTCACTTTCTGCAACTGTTAATATCCTGGCTTATCCAGGCATAATGACCTCTCCATTTGTGACACGTTGTTGAATTTTCTGGTTCTTTTAACTTATTCAAACCTTTATTTTTTTTTTCCCTCCTTCTTTTTCTCCATTCATTGGAGGGCTGGAAGGATTCTGAATTGAGCTGCAGTACAGAGGTGCCTTGCTGTTGGTCAGGCAATTGCAGCTGAAATACATGGTGGTGACACATCTGTAAATGAATGAAAACTTAAAAAGGTGCTCTACATCTGCACCAACCCTTCTTTTGTATAGGCTTATGTACGTGTTTTGGATAATATTGGTGTATCTGCAGTATAGTTTGGTTTCATTAGTTCTGATATAGTAAATAATCCATACTACAACAATCTCTATCATGGTATAGCTCACATTTGATATTTAAACTGATAGGAAGGAAATTCCAACTTTTTAACTAGTCACTAAATTACAATTACATCTCAATACCTAGGGTATTAAATATTTTAAATGTTAATAAAGATTTGCATTTTAAAAAACTGTGATACTTCAAAATACGCAAAGAAAACAGGGATTATATGCAGCGCACAGCATTTGTTTCCAGGCCTAAATCCAGACCTGGTTTATAAGGATTTGAAGTTAGTGGAAGTTAAAATTTTATCTCAGGTTTGGACCCATGCCTATCTATTCTTCTATTGGTTCCCCACCAAAAGAAAAATGTTTATTTTGGTTTTATTTGCACAGTATATTCTGGACAGCTCCAAGTTTTCTCTGGCCCTGTAGAGAGCAAGGTGCATTTGGGAGGGTTGCTTTAGCTGTCTCCAACAAGGAGTAGAGTCTACAATATGTCAGGTGGATAAATATTTTGCTCATCTTCAGCATTGTTGGCTCTCTTTTATGCATTTTTTTTGGTCTCTTTTACGTGTTTTTATGTGTTTTTGTGTTTTCTATGCCTTGTTCCCTCATTAAAATGTGTAAATCTTGCCAAACCTCACTGTTGCAATAGAAGAAAGTGCTGCTTTCAGAGCACTTTGAAACCAGGGCCTCATATATTGAATAACAGGGAGGATCTAATATCCAGTGCTGAAGGCTCTTCTTCTTGTATCAATCAATATTTTTGTCTCAAACATTGAAATGTTCTGACGTTTTTTGTTGGTAAATTGAAGCCTCTATGATGTGACAAAATTATTTAAAAAAAGGGAACATATTTGTAAAAATATATTCATACTATATTTATAAATAAAGGAATATATTCATATAAATATTTACTGTCATATCCTTCAAGAGCCTGAAAAAAAAATCCACTTACTGTCTTTCTATGTGACTCCTGTAAAAACACCTGCAAGTATTTACAGCTTTCACTCTAACCAGGCCTAGGCCATCCCAGAAGAGTCAAGGGGGAAGATCTGTTACTAAATTAGACCTTGTTGAGCATGACATCTGTCACTGTCATATTTTCTGAAAAATCCTCTTTGCCCAGGATTCTTCTCCTGGAAAGCTGAGAAACCTCAGAGGAAAAGAAAAACAATAATTATCTCATTTGCTTCTCCCTTTGTTTGCTGCTTTGGAATGTGGTCTGGACATTGTTTACTAACAGGTGAATGTTTGATTGGTTCCATGTGAATTGTTTTTACTTAATGACCAATCACCATCAGCTGTGTCAGACTCTGAGGAGTCAGTCGCAAGTTTTTACTATCATTCTTGTTAAGCCTTCTCTCTGTATTCTTTCTCTATTCTCTCATATAGTTTTACTACAGCATTCTTTTAATATAATGTAATATCATTAAATAATAAATCAGCCATCTGAGAACATGGAGTCAGATTCTCATCTCTCACCTCATCCTGGGGACCCTCACAAACTCATCAGACATCCTTTGCTAGGATGGATGTGCTCCCAGTGGCACAGCTCCAAGGGTCACTGTGCCTTTTATGCCTGGACTTTGCAGAAAGGAAATGGCTGCACAGGATAGGGTGAATGTTTTACTAGACCATTGGGCACATTGATTTTTATTTTCATGGATATGTAGATCAAATTGAAATAACCTAAAGGGGTTGATGTGATACCCTGGGACTGTTAGGCATGTCAAGATTTGTAGGAAGTCTGTGTCTTTCTGCTTCTTGGTACTCCCTGTAGAAAAATAGCGTGGGGTGTCATTGAGATCTGTCACTGGCTGACAGTCAGGGAGAAAAATAACCCCCACCTCTGCCAGCCATTCCCTAGATGTGTCCCAGCTGAATAAGATTGTGTGCTGGACATACTTTGGATTTATTTACATTTAAAGCAAGTGCTGTGCAAGTCAGACACGCAGGATCCTGGCTGGCTGATATATCCTTGAGCAACTGTCTGCATATTGGCATGTGAAGGATTCTTTCTTGCCTGGTGGAGGACACTACTCGGGAAATGTGTTTTTGTAAACACCCTGAAACTACAGGGAAAGAACAGCTTCTCTTTGAAGGCTTGATAAAACTGCATTTATTTAAGAAACCTCTGTTCAACTGTCATGTTAGAAAGAAACTATTTATAGAACCATAGAGCATCAAAATTCACAGGGAACAAAGGAATCTGGAAAACTGAAATTAAAAGGAAAATCCAGCATAAACCAAATCCTATTTGAAATTTGGACTTTTGAATTTAAAGATTTTTTACATGAATATTTTTTCACCCTAGGCTGAAAAAATTTGTTACATAGGTTATGGAGATCCCAGAGAAAATTGGAATATAAACTGTATTTTAAACATCAGGATCATAAATATTGTTCTGTGTCTACAGTGCCTTTTCATTTCTTGAAGGTTTTCAGTTTAAAAAAACTTAGGTAAAGTTACCTTTATATCATACCTTTATGTCATACCTTCATGTCATACAGATTTAGCAGATATGTCTGTGGAAATTAAGTTTGGTGACTATCTGATTTTTTGTTCAGCTGATACAGATAAAAATAATTTAAAATTTATTTAATGTTGCAGAGCTTGTTGGACTAACAGGGAGATTTCAGTTTTGCCTTACTGTCAGGAATACTTTGTGTTTTCTTCTTAGCATGTCTTGTTCCCAACTTTCACATCTGGGAAGAAAATCTTGTCTCTCTTTTTGGTATATAAAGACTAGTCAGGGACAACTCATTCACTTTATATAGTTTAACTCATGGGCTGCTTTTCACCTTTTCTTTAACCTAGAAATAAATAAAATTTGGACTGCCTTCAAGAAGCTTACTAGAAAGTCTTTGCATTCCAATGTGTTAAACTTTCAAAGCTCTGCAATATGTTTTGGTGAACCTTCAGAGGCAGAGGCAATTCTGAGGCTGAAAATCAGGTGAGGTTATTATTCTGGGGAAATTTATTACATTCTGATGCATTGACTGGCTATTTCAATAACACAGATGGTGAAATAAAATGCCACACATGTACATAGACATGTGAATCTTTGGATTTATCTGTATAGTATTTACCCATATACGTTGAGGAAATGAGTGAAGCTCTCCATAAGGCTGGTGAGCAGCCACCAGTGGTGTTCCTGAGAGCCCAGTTCCATTTCATTACCAGTGATCCAAATGCAGGATTTGAATGCAAGCTTGCAGCTGATGCCAACTGGCATGTGCTGTTGACTCTCTTGAAAGATGAGACATCTTGCAGAGGGATCCAAATAGACTGGGGGATTGGAAAGATATCAATGGGATAGAGTTTAGCTGTAGGGGGATAGAATATAAGTAAATAAAGGTAGTATAGAAAGTAATCTTTCCCCCTAAAGAGTTGCAGCTGAGCCAATTATGAAGGATTAGGAGCAGGCCTGATTTTAATGGGCCACACCTGTAGCCAATGAGAAGAGTGTTATAAAAGAGTGGATTGGTTGTTTGTAAGAAGAACTGGCGTCAGCTGGCTGCTGTGAGGACAAGGAAGAGTCAGTGCCTAGAGGAGCTGCCTACAAGAAACACCAAGGAGGTGAGAAACTCTGGTAACATAGAACTCTTGCAATGTAATGACAATAGAACCTTTGTAATGTAATGACAACGTTTAGCAAGTCCAAATGCTGGGTTCTTGTCTTGGTTTAGGGTAAATTTAGGAGAAAAGCTCTGAAGGGGTTCCCTTGAGAAAGTAAATTTAAGTGGTGCTTTCCCTAATTGTTTCAGGAGAAAGATTTCTTTCATGTGGAAAAAATTGCTTCTTTAATAGGTAAAGCATTCATTAGTACCAAAAATGGATAACATTAAACAATGAAATCTTTTGTGGTTTTAAAAGAGATTATAAACTCAGAAAGTTCCCTTTCTGGGCTGTAGTTTAGTTCATTTAGTCTCTTATTAGTCCCTGCAGGGCTGGAAATGTGGTTCAGGCTGGGTCTGGTGGGCTAGAGGTGTGAGTTGCTGCTGTTCTTCTGGGTTTTTAGTCTAGAGGAGGTTTAAAGAAAAAGGAAAATCATAATCCGGGGAACTTCTCAACCTCAACTAGTTAAAAACAAACTAAAAGCAAAGGAGAGCTCTGTCCTGCCACCTGTCCATCTGCAGACAGCACAGGAGCAGGAATGTGGAGGAATGAGTGAAGTTTCTGAAAACCAACTCCATGCTTCTTCTTCCCCCCTCTTCACTCAGAACCAGCTGTGAAGGTGCACAACTTATTTCTGGGTCAAACAGAAGGATGGGGTATCATAAAGTCACCCCTGGCCCATTCTGCCTCTGGGGTGGAGGAACACCAGGCACAGGTGTAAATCTGGGAGAGGAGAGCGTGGAGAGCAGCCCTGCAGACAGGGACCTGGGGTGCCCAAGAGAAGCCAGCAGTGTGCCCTGGCAGCCTGGAGGGCAAACTCCATCCTGGTGGGCATAAAACCAGCTCAGCCAGCCCAGCACAGGAGCTGATGGTCCTGCCTTGGTGGGGCCTCATCTTGAGTGCTGGGTGCAGCGCTGGCTCCGCAGGTTGGGTGTGAGGGTTCTTGATGCACCCAGAGAAGCGCAACAAAGCTCAGGAAGGGCCAACCCTTTCTGAGAAAGGACGTGCTGTGAGGAGCCACTGAGGATTTTGGGCTTGTCTGGTTTGGGGAAGTGGAGGCACAGAGTTTGTGGTGGTTGGGAGTGGGGCTGTGGGTGATCCCCAGTGGCTGCAGCTGTGCAGGACAGGTGAATGCTGTTGAAGGTGAGGAGCCATGGAGTGCCCAGGGGTGCTGGGCAATCACACAGGGGCAGGGCATCGACAGGAGGGCATAAAAGGCTGGGCTGAGGGACAGGAGGAGCAGCTGCTTGCAGCCCTCTGAGGTGGAATGATGTTTTTCTATATGGGCTGATGCTTGAAGCCTTCTGATGAGGTAAGGTGTTGCTGTGTTTGGGTGAATGCTTAAAGCCTTCTGATATTTTATGGTGACGCTCTGTGTATTGTGGCCACCTTGGCTGTGCCACCTGCTGTGCCACGGAAAAGGAGGCTGAGAGGTGAACTCGTTGCTCTCCACAGTCTCCTGGGAGGAGTAAGAGGAGTCCATGGCAATCTCTCCTCCCTGAGATCCAGTGGTGAGCAGAAATGGTTCAAAGCTGTGCTGGGGTAAGTTCAGTTTGGGTGTGAGGAGGTGTTTCTTTATGGAGTGGTGGTCAAATGCTGCAACTGCTTCCTAGAGAGACAGCTGATGCCCCAGACCTGTCACAGTTTTCCATTATTGCTCCTAGTAATGAAGGGATGGGACTATTTTTGGGCCAAGAACAATTTATTGCTCAGATGAACATCAGTCTCAGAAGCTGTGAGATTTTAGAGGAGCAAGAACTCGGCCACAGCTCAGAGCAGTCACAGGTTCTTTGTTACAAGGCAATACAGAACTTTCTAACCCAACAGACGGCTGCCACAGGGTCTATTTTGCTTTTCTAGCCTATCACATTTACTTAATTCTATTGCACTGTGGATACTTTTGTCCAATGGGCTTTAAACTCACAGGCAGACGTGCTTCTATTAAAACTTCTAAATTCTGAGCTGCTCTATACAACCACACCCCTACATTATAAATCCTTCACCATCTTACCCATACAGTTTCTCACTTCAGTTTCTCATATTCTTTCTTACAACTATAGAAACATAAGTTTATTGTAAGATTTTATTGTATTTATTTATTTATTATGAGATTTCTCTGTGTAATTCTGTGTGTTGTATTTTTATATCAATCCAAGCTTCTTCCAAGGCTGCAGATCAAATCTTTCAGTGTCTGTGGAAGTTTCTGTTTTTCCAATTCCCACAATGGTTTAGAGGCATTTGGACAATGCCCTTCATCATATACTTTAACTTTTGGGCAGCCCAGAAGTGCTATGGGAGTTGCATTATAGGTAATTTCCATCAGAAGTGGTCTGGTTTAGATTTAAAAAATAAATATTTTCAGAAATCTGTTCTCTCTTAATGAATTTGGTTTGGGTTCAAATGCTGTAAAAGAGAAATGGAAAATATAATAATTTTGAACCTTTTGTAAATTCCAGTGTTGTCAGTATCATTATAGAGCTGGAAAATTGTTATGGTTGAGGTAGTTTTTCTGATTTTAATTTGCACTCTTATTAACATTAATTCATTTTCACTCCAAAATCTCAAGGCATGACTCCTGTCTCAATTATTTTATTCAACAGAGGACTTAATTCTTCCCCACATCTTAATTTACTGCACTAGACGCTTATTTACCATGTTAGCTTCAGAAATCAAGTGTTCTTTCCTGGTGAAACTGTGCTGTTTAAAGTATAAATATCCTTTTATCTGCAAATTTATTTTTGAGCTCTGGTAACGTGGGTTTTGGAAACAGTGTAAGTATTATGTTGTATTTGCATTTCCCATGGAATGGATTTTTGTGGGGGTTTTTCTCATTTGTTTTTTTCTTCCCTTTTTTTAAAATGAAGCTTTCAATGAATTGCTATTTTGGTGTTGTCACTGCATTGTTTGTTCATGTTATTTCCATAAATATTTTGTATTTCTTGACAAAATAGAAACATACTGTGTTTTAATAAAACTTTTTAAAATTGAACAGGACCTGTTAATAGTTTTCACTGAGAATTTTTGTTTTAATGCTTTGTTCCTTGAATTGCAGTGTGTTTCTTCTTTATTTCAATTATGTAGCAAAAATGGGCCTTATTCTTTAATCTGTGTAGCAACCTGTGATGACAAAGGGTCAGTGTTTGGAAGTGAGACCACTCTAAAAAAAAACTAAAGAGTGATTGGCATCTGAAATGAGTTGTTTACTTCTCTGCTTTTATATAGCTTGGTTACAAAAGCCTAAAACACATTCTAGGATAAAAATTAAGTCCACTGAGCTCAAGCTGGATGTGTTATTAACACCTTCTTTTAGAAGTTAACAAGCACAAAATAAAAAGTCATGTATTGAACCAATAGGGCCAAACTTTAGTAAATAGTGAAATGTTCTTTGATTAGGTCTGGTTGTCCTTACTCTTGCATAGCTGAAGAAAATAATCAACATTCTATTTTGAAAGGATTAAAACAAAAATATTTTCCTGGAAAAATAAACTGCTGAGAGGTTCCTTTGCAGTATGTTTGGTCAGCTTGAGTGTTTAGATGGCAGTGAAGCTCCCAAAAATCTGAAGAAATGTGACCATGTTCCCATTGTTTTGCCTGTAATCTGGAATTGCTCCAGACTGGTCCAGATCCATAAATAAAAATTGACAGCTGCACAATTCTTTATTTCTCTATACACACTGATTGTTATTTATACAAAGAAATGTTGCAGTTTGCATATCATGAGGAGAGAGATTTCTGAAGTTTCTGAGGGTTAATAACTATAACTCTGTGTGGTTCTTGCCTGTTTAATTTTATCAGGAAAAATGGCAGTGGTTAACAGCAGATCTCCTTGGAAAATGTTGTGTTTCTCCATGTAATTCACATTCACTTTATCTGGAGTGTCATGTTGTTTTAAGTTGCAGCATATGTAGGCCAACAAAAGCTGACATGAAGGAAAGCAGCACAGTGCAGGGTAATGATATGTGACACCCCCAGATTGAGAAGGAAATTCAACTTTCTTGGAGCTACTACCTACTGCTCACTGTGTTTGCCATGAACATGCCCTCCCTATGCAATCAGAAAATATTTGTGTGGAGATAAATATGTAAAAAAGTTTTGAAAAAAATTACCCAGTGTTTTTGACATGATCCATAATTCAATCCTGATATTTTTCCCTTATTCAAAAACTATTCTTATGCAGCAGCAGCAGCAAACTGAATCTTGATATTTTCCCTTACATTTTATTCAAAATGTTAAATATTTAATTTTATCCATATTTGTGAAAGGTCAAGTTGTATGCTCTTATTTGGGTAAACCTTATGGACAACTTATACAAAAGACAAGCTGATAAAAAGTAAATTTGAAACTCCAAATAAATGAAAGTACAAGTCAATTATCAGTCTGAAAATATACCATGAATCTGAATTTATTTACTCAGAATTAAATTGTGGATGGAACAACCAAGCAGGAGATAAAGGTTTTGGAATATATTGTGTATTGTATTATATTTGGAATATATTGTCCATACAAGCTGATAAACAGCAGGATAGTCACTGTTATTGATTGGTGAAGAACTTTTTTCCTTAAGGAATAAAAGCCCCCCACTGTTTATTGTATTCTTGCTGTTGAAGGGCTTTATTTTAAAGTAAAATATAAGTGGTCCTAAATTGAAAATCACTGCACTCATGGGAAAAGTCTGAGAGAAGGCTCAAGAAAACATCATGCAACTGAAGCTAAGCTGTTGGAATTTTCCAGTGCAAACCAAGCTCAAAACAACTAAATGCTTTAATATTACTGAGCATTCTTACGCTACAAGGAACAAATTCTTCTCAGAACCCAAAGTTGTGGAATTTTGCTTTCCACTTGAGCTTAGAAGGTTCACTGAATCTCTGGGTTCCCCATTCAGAGGTGGCTTTGGAAAATGTGCCCAAGTGTTTAACTACAGTAGTATTACTGCCTGATAAATGGAATTACTTCTGTTTATTCACTAATGAGTGACTGAACAGAAAAATGTGCCTTTTCTTGTACTTGTTGTACGTTTCACTCTGTGAACACAAGATTTCATTTTGTTAAAGTGTTACCTGTCCTTTTCATAGCTTCTGGTCTTGGTCTAATTTAGTCTACCTAATATCTGTACATTTTCTGTAAAAAATATTGTAGGTGCTCACGGAACCTTAAACTAAGATTTCCATCATAAATAAATAATCTTTTCTGTAAGTAAAAGTTCTGCCTTTTTCATCGTGAGGACAGTGGGGTGGCTACTGCTTGAATTGAAGGAGCAGCTGAGGAAATGCAAAATAAATAATAGTAAACATGTTTCTGTGGTGCAAAATCCAGTGCAAAATAAATAACATTCTGCACATTTCCATGGTGCAAAATCTGGATTTTACAAGGCTAAGTAGATGAGATGTTAATGCCTCAAATTCAACAGATTGCAATTTTTCTTTTTGTCTGTCTTTTTTTTATTTGGGACATTTTGCCCCATTAGTGAGGATTAAAAGAGCATTGATAAGACAAATTGCCTTAATTGAGGAATTAAACCAGTAAAATTTACTCAGGTTTCAAAACCATCGGGCAGGATTTTTCTATATGCGATGTGTCTTGGTTTCAGATGATTATGAATATTCTGAACTAATGTATTTCATATTTATATTTCTGGATATATAGTAACATTCAGAATAAATGCCGTTTTAAAGTCTCTTAATGTACCACATGCAAATGTACGAAAATATCACCTATAGCTAATTAAATATTCCCCAAAGACAGGGATACAACACTTTATTTCTTTGTATTTATGAGAATTTTCATTTTGAGAGCTGTTTGTCTTTATTCTTAAACTGATATATATATATATACATATATATGTATATACATATATATACACACACATATATTCAAAATATTCAAGTATTTTTGTTTTTCATTGTAGTGCATATAAAAAGGTCATTATTTAACCCTGACTTTGGAAACTTTGTGGAACACAAAGTCCTGTCCAGGCAGGAGCTCCCGTGACATTGGAGCATCAGCAGCCACCTCTCCCACTGTTGTTATTCTGCTGATGTGGCTGATGTTTTTCTTCATTATTCCTCTGCCTTTGTCCTTTCCTCCAGGCTTACCCTGAGTTTGTCCTGACCTACCTAGAGGAGCTAAATGAAAGAGAGGAGGTGACCCAGACAGAAAAACCACATTCACCATGGGGCCTGGGCTGCAGCTCATCAGGAGATAGACAGCAGCTCAGCAGAAGAGGTCACAGTATTGAGCCAGAGGCAGGTCAGACACACAGTCCTTTCAAAAACACGTTTTGCAAAGAGAAATATCACTGTGGAAGCTTATTTCCTAAAAAAAAAAAAATAAAAAACCCACCCTTTTTATTCTATAATTTCTTCATTTTTCCTTAAATTTCTTAATTTTGGTATTTGATTTCTTAATAAGGGTTTTATATATTAGGCAAACAATAGCTATATGGAGGATAATAGAAGACTAAAAAATTACATATATTTGTGTCTCAGAACAGCTTATGCTTATGGCCCAAATTCTGGAAATTTCTTATTTTCTATGTGGAAAAACTCAAGTAAGGAAGAGAAACAAAAAAAAAAACCAAAACAACCAAACCCAAAACTCCAGACCACTAAATCTCTAGATTTGTGCTTCTTGATGCATCTTGACATAGCTATTTGTATTTCTGACATTTCCTGCTAATCAACAGCCTTGCTTGAAAAAGTAGACACACATTATTTTAATTAGCAATGTATAAATTGCACGGTTGTACTTTCATCTCTTAGGTTCTGCAAAAAAAAAAAAAAAATAAAAAATGTCAGCAACCCCAATCAGAAACAACTTTCAGGACCTTTGGACGCCCATTTAATGCCTGCAGATCCCCTGGGGCAGACTGCACAGCTGACAGTGGCACTGGTGAGGAAACCAGAAGAGAAACATCCTAAGGCCCCAGCTCAAAGGTAAGGCACTGACAGAACTGATATTTATTGTTCAATGACATTAGATGTTTTCCTTCAGTTTCATGTAAGATTGATTTCCTGGATATTATTGAAATATCTCAGAAAGCCTCTGGCTGATAAGCAAACAGGGATTTTGACCAAAATTAATGAAAAGGGGTGACATTTATGTGCTTCTTTTCTTTATTTTTTTTTTATTATTTTGAAGATTGATGTGGATGATGTTTGGTAGCAATTGCAAGTTTACTTTTAAATTTTTTATCTACAAACCTCACATGGTGCAAATTGCAAGAAGAAATAGGACTTGTGTCAACATTGTGACATATTTTGTGGCACAAGACTTAAATTTAAATAGTAAAGGTTTTGTTAGAAACCTGAAAGTCATGCTGAGCCAAAACACTAAGTGACAGTCACTTTCCATGTGGGACTGGGTTTTAATTTCAATGAAAGATAAAGAGTAGTGTTCTTAATTGCTTCTACTGACAGCAGGCAGGAGGCTTTGTCTTTATTTAGATAACTGAAGCTGTGTTTTACAAATGGCATTTGGCTAGTTATCTTTGAGGGTTTGGGTATTTTTGGAGCAAAACATATTAAAAATGGAGCTCCCATTCAGATCACAAGACATCACTTGCTGTCAGGAATAAAGCTGAACTTCTAAAGTTGTTGCTACTGCTGGCAGTAAGTTTATGACAGTAATTTGCTGATGATTCAAGCAACAAGAGGGTTTGGCCCATCTAAGCTGCTGTAACTCCCCTTGGAACAATCCCCCACAGAGAGCCCATAGATTGACTCCTCTGGCCTTCCTTCAAGGACTACAATTTTAGGTATCTCCTTTATAATGCTATTTTAAATTTTATTTTTCTTTTGTACCAGAAGCATTTTTCAAAATGTTTTTCAAAGTCCTCCTTCAAGGACTTCAATTCCAGGTATTCCTTTATAATATTATTTCATAAATATTAAGTCTTTTTTGTGCCTGGAATGTTTTTCAAAACGTGCCTGAAGGCTGTGCCATGACTGAGGTGTTGGAAAGTGTTGGCTGCCAGCAGCTTTTGGGGAGCTGCATAGGTAGAGGTGGCTCACCTGTGTTTTGGGTAGTTTTATTTTTATTTGATGAATCCACTAACTCTGAAGCTTTGTCAAAAATATCAAACTACTAGTGAAGAATCTTGCGTGTTTAAAACGTAAACTCTCTTTGTTGGCTATATTGGCTCTTTCCAGAGATGCCATCTGCAAAGCAACGTGAAGATTTAACCACCGTTGTTTGCTCCCCTGTGCTTTGAGTATGGATTTTTGTGCCTTAAATAGGTCATGTGATGTCAGGGTCACTAAAAGCTATTTAACTTCATTTAAGTACACTGGAATAAAGGGATTTTCAACTTAATGTCTGTTCTTTTAGCCTCAGATAACAGGATATAAATATTAAGCAAAAACTCTCTTCTTGCGGAGCAAACATATTTGATTTAGAAAACGCTCTACAGTCAAGGTCTTCCAAAAGCAGACTTCTGCAGCCTCGAGCATTTTCTTTAACTTGAATTAGATGTAGAAAAATGCATTTTAATACCAAAATAACGTTACTTTTGCTGTCAGAAATATTTGGCATTAAATACCAATTGCAACTAATTCAAAACTTCTGCAGTTCCTACTGTTAGGGAGGTACTAAGTGCTTTAAATTCCCTCTACAGCAATTTTCCACTAGACTGTGATAAGTACTAATGTGTTCTGTTAAACAGCTGCCACATCCCACTCTGTAGTTTGTAGAATCCTTTCAGTGACAGAAAGGTGATGTAAGATTGGGAGACAGGTTTTTTTTTTATCTCCTGTGACTTGGAAAGTTGCTCAATTTCCAAACAGCAAAAAATTCTGCCATCCTTTAGAAAGTAAGGTGAAAAACAGCACAAATGAGGTATGAACTGTGTGTTAGGGGAAAATATATCTGTGTTCTTGAACTGTATCACTTGGTCAAGCTACATGAGTTGATAAATTGAGGATTATGATCGCTGTTCCTCCAAAGCTCACCTGGTTCTTGTGAAATTATTTTGGTTAATGGCCCTGTTCAACAGGTTTGTCAGTATTTGTGAAACTCTGCTTTGCTGAGAGAGAGGGAAGGAGACTCAGCTGCCCAGACACGGGTGTGCAGAGGGATTTAGAGGTGTTAAATGGGGTATCACCAGGCATCCAGCTGCTTTGGAGTGCTGTGAGTCTCCTGCCAGCACTGGGATGGATTTGTGGAGCTATGGAGATCCAGTCTCAAATACCAGTTTTATGGTAATAACATTAACATTTTATGGTAATAACAATAACAAGCCAGCGGTTCCTTTTAAGCTACTGAGTCCTGCCCTAAAGGTTTTGTTTTCCAGCTTAGTTTCATAGGAATATGCATTTCAGACATGTCATTCTTAGTGTTTGGTTTCTGAGGAACAGCCACCTTTTCACAGTGAGCCACAACAGCCAAAAAACCCCCTTAGTCTATTAGATGGCATAGGGAGAAGACCATAACAGGGTTAAGTTTCAAAGAATAGAAGTAATTAGATTGCAAGGCTGTCTGTTTCATACTTTCAGACTGATTTCCTTATTTATCTTGGCTGGTTGAAGGCTGCAGGCAGTCCCTTTCTTACCTGCACATTGTTCAGCAAGTTGCACATTTTCCTCTGATTTATGTTAAGATAACAATGAAGTTGGTTTTTGGGGGGGGGGCTTTTTTGTTGTTTTTTTTTTTTGTGTGTGTCTCATGTTACTGATCTGAGCAAGTCCTTGATATCTTTGCAGACATCTTGCTGAATGTTTTTCCAGTGTTATTTACTTAACGTATCTCACACTTTTGACACTTTGCATGATACATGATGCCTGTAAGATAGAAAAACATGAGCCTCATCTCTGATTTACCAGGCTGGACCCCTGAGTTTCCATGTGAAAGGTGGAAAACTGTTGCTCTGGTTTTTTAAGTTCTTCTAAGCCTTCTGATGTTTACATTTTTGTAACAAACTTTCTCACGCACTTTATGTAAATAAGTCATTGTTTTGCATTCTTTTATGGAGGAGGAGAAATCTGATGGACTGTTGGTTGGACCAGTGTCATTGGAGAGGTTGCATTGTCACCCTCCAATCCATTGCCACTTTTGGAAATCTATACATGTTGGAGTCAGAATTAAACTTTCCCTCTTTTTTTACCTGAGAGAGTCCAGTGTCTGTGTCGTTTTATTTCGTGTCCTAAAGCAACAGAAAACTTGTCCATTCCAGCAAATACTGTGGAGGAAAAAGGGACAAGTCCCAAACAGACCCAAACCCAACACAAGGTCGTTGTAGACATGGAGGATCCAAGCTGTTGGGAAGGCTTGTCTTTTAGGATGAGGTTGGTTTGAGCTCTGTGACTCTGATTTGTGTACTTCCCTCCGTGCACAAGAACTAATGACTTAATTAACCAATCACTGCTGATTTCCTTGCCATCCTAATTCTCATTCTCGCTCTTTGTGTGTGGGAGATGGCTAATCCATTGCCTCCTTTCACTCAAAAATAATTTGGAATGGACAGTTTTATTAAAAATGACATATTCTCTTTGCTGGGTCAAGATAGTAATGGTTTAAGTGTTGTGGAAATGTAACCTCTATAACTTCTGGCAGTGTTTTAAGTTATTTCTCTTGTTGTTATTTTACATGTTGGGCCCAATTAGGAAAGTAAGGAAGTGCTCTTGAATCAGCTGCAACAGATTTGTGCTGTCCTAGCAGCTCATTCATTGTGAGAATTGTCCCTTTAAAAGGTGCTGGTCACCTTTCTAAAATTCATCACCTGATCTGATGCAGTTTTGGTTTCAGGCCTTATTGGATCACTTTGTTTCTCTAAGTAAGCTTGGTTTCCCAAGCTTCTGGGTACTTGGTCTCCAACCCAGGCCTGCATTTAGGTGTGCTCCAGGGTAGGTACATGCCAGGTACGAGCACTCTTGTATCTGAGTCAGAATGTTGATGACCTTGTCACATTTACTACTGAGGCAGATCCATCTGGGACACTTGGTTTCATTTTAATTTTTCTGAATCACTTGGACAAATTCTGTTGTTACATTTTTGTAAGACTTGCTGGTGTAGGGAAAATGACTAAGGAATAGCCCCAAGGAAATGGAAACCTTCTCCCACTTCCGTTGTTACAGCTAAGCAAATGCTTGACCTTGATTCTTGATACTCTGTTCACTAATTTTAAACTCCATGTGGGCAAAACAGAGGAAAAAGTCATGATCTATGCCTGTATTGTAAATTGATTACTCCATGAAGACAGATCAGAATGTATTAGAAGCACTAATTTATTACTGGAGTATTAAAAAAATCTGTTTATATACAATCCAAAAAAAAAAAAAAAAAAAGAGAATGTGCTTTAGACTGTATTTTCTGCATTTTAGAAGTCTGCTTTCATTTTATATAACATAAAAGTGGAAAGTTCTCTCTGAAAAAAAGCATTTTTCCCCTGAGTTGCAATGATTTTTCATGATGAATCTGCCTTGTGAGTGTTCTAAAGGTTAAAACTTCAAATTGGTGCCAAATTAGCTTTCATTATCTGCTTTAGTCACAGCTTGACAAAACTATTCCAGTAGCTGTATCTGCTACAGATACAAACCCAGCACAGAGAGATGCCATCCGTGCACCTGAAGAGGAAGGTGTACGAAACAGCAGACTCCCATTTGCAGATATTTGTTGGTCCTGCTTTGAGGAGCTTACCTTGACTGGAGTGCCATCGGAACCGGGGGCCGTGGGGAAGCCGCGAGCAGCCGAGCAAGCACGGTGACCCAGCTTGTCACCCAGTGACCTGTGAGAAGGAAATAATGAACTGTGAGTAGCTGTCACCCTAAGTGCTTCTGACAGTTTGGCTCTGGGCACATCTGTGGTAGTTGCATGGAAAGGCCTTTGTTGTTTTCCCACTAGTGCCTCTGCAGACTGCTGTGGGCTCTGCTGGCTGCCCTGCTCCTCCACCTCCCCTCCTCTTTCTGTAGCAACAGCAGCTGCCACTGATAGAGATGACATTTCTTTTAATGGTTTGCTTGGCATTTATAGCATTGAAGAAATTAAATTGAAATTAAAGAAATTAAATCGGAATTAAATTGCAATACTGCAGTCGGTTATTGTAAATGAAAATATTCTCTAAATCCACCTAAGACCTGTTAGCACTTTTCACATAATCATTGTCTTACCTGCATAACTTGCAGCAGTGTTCAATATCTGGTGATTCCCCTCTATCCCAATGGTGTGCTTAACTATTTTGAGTGAAACATTGAGTTTTATGGTAATAACATTTTGAATAATCCAGTAAACAATGAAACTAGGCAGCTTTTTATGGCTAAATGATGTATTCATGGCTAAATTATATTTGTATGTTATTTATTTTTTATATTTACAAATTAAATATATAAATGAATAAATTTACTCTATTATATTTATGGCAAAATGATAGATTACAAAAGAAACCCAACTTTGCACATTTATTTACTGTTAAGGGTAACAACCACTATTGCAGATTGACCAAAAGCTGCATGTCCTTCCTGGTACAGCCATGCTAAATCTTGGGTAACTTTGCTCACATTATGAGCATTTCAGCTAGAAGACTGTTAAATAAATGCTGTCATAATGGGTTCTTAGCTGATTGGTGAGTGAGGATTAAGAACAATGTAAAGTCCTGACTTTTGTAAAATGAATGACTGAAAAATTGCTTAAAAAGTGTGAAGCTGTTTCAAAAAAGTGTAAGTTTTTTGGCATGGTTGCTATACCTTATTGCTTTTAAGTTGTAATATGCTTGGAGTAGGTTGGTACAGATTACTTTGCAGGAGTCGAATATTCAGGTCTGCACCCTCTAGACTGAAAGAACATCATGCTGGAACTGAGATCTTTTTAGTACTAATTGTTTGGGGGAGGATTAGGTTGTCTTTTTTGTATTTCTACTTTTTTTTTCTTACTCTCTTTAGGGGATTCATGCCCCAAGTTCAAGCTGTCCTCGATAGTGTTTGCATGCAAGCAAAAAGAAACTTTTACCTCTGAGGACACACAGATTTCTGACCTGGCTCCTTTGAGGGCTGTAGAAGCATGTGCAGCCTGCTCTAGAGTGCAGCTCACATCCTCTGCCTAGTTCTGAGGTGATGGAGCCATTGGATCCACACAACCACGGCTCCTGTTGCTCCATTTTTGCTTCTCACCAGTGCAATCCTCTGCCCTTTGCTGTTTAAAAGTGCAGCTGTGAGAATTAAATTGGTGCTGCCATTTCTATGCTGATAAATTACCTGAAACTGGACATTTCCAGGAGTATGGGTACCTTCATTATTGAGAGAGATCACAGTTTGAATCATGTTTAGCATAACCAGAAAACCTCACTGCCTCACAGCAAGTGTTGGCACCCCTCTTTGTTGTTGATAACAAACCACAAAGGGCTGAATTTTGGGTTTGTGGGCTTTGATAACAAAAGAGGGCACAGTTGTGGCTTCCACTGGAGCTGAGAGCAGAGCTCCTGCTGTCCACAGCAGCAGGAGGATTTCTCTGTGCAGCAAAGTGCACAGGAGGTGTGCAAACACAGCCCAGCTCTCTAGCACAGCACACACAGCCCAGGGAATGAGCTGCAGGCTCCTCCCAGCCTCTGCAGCGTGGGAGACAATTCCTCAGTCCCACAGCTCTGCATGAAGCTGCTGAGCTCTACCAACACTGGTGAGAGGAAGGTGAATGTTTTGGCAAAATTTGAAAGGATAAAAAGCATTCTTTCTGGTGAAGGCGAATGAGAACTCTGGTACCAAAAGGTTTTTTCTTTCCATCAGATCTCCCTGAAATCTCTAATTTCTCCTAAGAGGGATTACTAATGCCACAGGTGCTGGTTGAAGCCATGGAGTTGCAGAGGAGCATCCACCAGATCTTAGAACTTGTTTATTGTTTGCAGAGAAATTGCCCTGCTGTCATATCTAGTTACATGTGTCTGTATGCATTTGAGGCAGTTAAAGGCATTATTTTTTTTTGTACTAAACTACTATTCAAAGAATAATAATGGTTTATTAATACATCTTAAAGTTACAGGGATGGTGGGCCTCAACCTTTATACATTTTGACAGTTTTATTTGGAAACCCTATCCCTTCTTTTTCAGAGAATTTTAGTAGTCACTTGAGTTGCAGTCCAATGGACATATTGAAATTTAAAAAAAATCCATTATAATAGAATTTCTTCGTATGAATTAAGATTGTTATGCTCTTGAAGGGAAAATGCAACTTTTATTTCCTGGTTGGACACTCACTCATAAACTTAGTCTATTGCTATCATTGTTTTAATAGAACAATCACAGGTAACCAGCAGTTAAAAACTATCAGCTGTTGGAAAAGTGTAAATCAGTCTTAAATTCCCAAGAAAGTGCAACAGCTGCCACCTTGGTCTATCAGTTTTGAAGGACAAAATGATAAGGAAAATTTTCAATGAAAGATTTACTGGAAGACATTTTTTCACCACAATTGGGCACATTTCTACACTATTCACAAATTAATTTTTGGGGATGCACAGAATATAAAATAATAGTAGATAAATTTAAGAGTAGTGCACAAATGCTCTCCTGAGGATTTTTTGGAAAGTTTCTGTTTGTTTGGAAGCTGGCTTTTGGATTTGTGTAGTTTGGGGTGTTTTCTGTGTGTTTGGGCTTGTGGTTTTTTTCCAAAAAAACCCATTTTGTTTCTGGGTAAAGTGATACAAGACAGAAAGAAGTGTGTTTATTCTTAACTTATGTATTGAAGTAATCATATCTCGTGATCCAGATATAATTTAGTTGATGAAGGTAAAAGATGAGAATTTATCCTAAATTGCAGGGAAAAGTAGTTATTAACTAGAACAATAGTTTTATTACCTCTTTTTCTTGCTCAAAGTATATGTATCAGAGAGTGACAGTGAAACCGAGGAACTGGGCTGAATTTCTTTTGAGATAAAGCTTAAAAATGCTACACATGGGGTGGGGTTTGCTTTGAATTTTTGGTGGGTGTTTTCTTCTTTGATGGCATGTGAAAATTCCGAGGCTTAGAGTAAAAAAAAGGTTAGAAAATGTGTCAGTGCCTGAAATGGAGAGAATCTGGTTGGTTTATAATGCAGTATGTGACAAAATAATTTTATAAGGAGGCTTCGTGCCAGCAATCCTCATGTCAGTGCGAAGTCTTGGGATATTAAAATTGAGAAATGCTGTTTGACTCACTTAGCTCGTTATATTGAGCAGAACCCCCACAAACACCCTGACAAGGATAAAACTGACAAATGCACAGCCAACCTTCCCACTCCCAAAGACAAGAAAATTAGTTCTGTGCTGTTGGAGCACAGCTCGAGGCTTCTGCAACAATAACAGAGATTAATTTGTAATTAGGTAATTTGTAATTGCCCCCTGCTCCTGCAGCCATCTGTAGGTGATGGGAAAGGGTGGGAATGGCAAGAAACGGGGAGGGAACCCAAAGGCAGGCTGGGATAGATGATGGGGAAGGGTGGGAATGGCAAGAAACAGGGAAGGAAGCCAAAGACAGACTGGGAATTTCCCTCCTTGCCGTGTGTGCTCTGTGCTCCCCCAGTCGTGTTCTGAAAATTACAGGAGTGAGAGAGGAGAAAGGTGTAACAGCCATTTAAAAATCTTTTTAAAAGCACAGGACTGTTTTCTACAGCCTCTACTGCAGTACCTAATTCCCCTTTAAAGGACTGAAGGAATGAGACTTTTATCACTTCCCTTGGGGGTGGCTTTTCTGCAGTATAATAGTTGTCTTCTCTGTTAGGAATATTTTTTCTGACATTCAGCCAAAAAACATTGTCTGCTCAATTGACTCCCATCACCCTCCTTGTGCTACATAGGTTTGCACCTTTCCAATGGTTTTGATAGGAATTATTCCCACTCAATGCTATGGTGGAGCTCAGTTTAGTTGTGCTGTGGTTCCTTTGCAAAGCTGTTTAATGAGGAATGCCTCTGTCTAAATTACTTGCATCACCTGGGCTCACCTCATTTCCAGGGGAATTTTGTGTTTCATCCCAAGGGTGTTTGCCAGGAAATGGTTTCTTTTCTGAAATACCAGAAGTGTATTAATACTCTAAAATAATTAATACTCTTTTAAGAAATGATTGGTGCCCTTAAAATGATTGGTACTTCTAAAATTAGTGTATAATACTCTAACCCCCTTTTTTTTGCATTCCAACTCTCATGCCTTTTCTTTTACACTAGAAGTTCTTTTGAGAGGCAGTTCTGGTATTTAAGAGCTTTAACAGAAAGTGTTTTTTGTTTGGTTGTTTTTTTTTTAATTAAGCTTATCTATGTTTCCAACCACACTTGGAACATGTAGGATCCAAAACTCAGTACTCTGAAATGGGGTCAGGACTGCGATGAGAAGCTTTAATGAGTTTTCCACAGGACAATATGGGACTTTAAACATTCGTAAGATATTTAAAGTGAATATCTTTGATTATTATGTTATCAATATCCAATGATTAGGACTGGCAAATAATTGTACAACCTCTTAATTAAAACAGTACAGGCGTTTTTAATAGGCCTGGGCCAATATTTTATTGTTGCAATGCTATTCAAGAACACCTTGAGGTTAATTTTTTTTCTGTGAACATGAACTTTGGCCTCAGCGCATCTTGTTTTTCTGACCACGACTTCCTATGAGAGAACTGTACCTACAAGGAGAGCATTCCTAGGAAAAATGCATTTATTACAACTCAAGGTTTACAACTTAAGCTTTCTGTCAATCTAAGAGTACTTTTTTATTTCCTTCCACACTCCAGAAAAAAATTATAGTGATAAAAGCCTAATTTCTGCTGTAATTTCAATGCTGGTGTGTCTATCACAGTATTGCACATAGCAGTTTTCCACACAAAACCACTCAAATTATCAAGTTTGTGGGTATATTTTTAAAATAACTTCAAACTATTTTTAATAACTTTATTTTTAATGACTTCAAACTTTTTTTAGCATTTACTTTCTGATCTTTAAGAATTTGCTACAGCTACTTGGAATGAAGCGAAGGAAAAAAAAGTGTGTTTTTCTCTTCTATAATATAATATCATATCAGGTTTTCCCCAGCTTTAGGAATTTCAACATTTCTTTTTTGTTGTCATTGACCAATATCATTACAGCTGTTTATAACTGTATGAAAATTCAACTGTGCTTTCAGATGCACTTCTATTTGACTGCTAGAGTATGGAATTTTATTTAAATTTTTTTTCTTCTTTCAGCTTAATATTCAACGTAATGCTAGTTGTTTGCTTTCAGATAAAGCTTAGTTTAGTGCACACTGAATTATCTATTTTATCATTTCTCATTCACTTTGAAAATGGTTCATTTATTTGGCTACCAGCAGAAACACTTGGCAGTAATAACCAACTGCCAACATGAAAATACTAAGTTAAACATTTTAAAATGTGACAACTAAGACTCCATTTGAATCTGTTTCCAAAAAAAAAGGATAGAAATTGCTTTTTTACTTGGTTATATACCTTAATTTTTAGTAATGAAAGCCACATCAACTGACATAAGATAGAGGTTTTATTTTCCAGTTATACTAATATGAGCTGATAATGAAACTGAAAATACAAATATTTTTCCCAGATCTCTGTAAATATTGAAGGACAGATGTAAACATAAATGTTAGCTAAACCAGAAAGCCAGCAGAACTTCAGCTTTCTTTTTCAACTCCGTGTCGGTCATTTTCCAAACCCATTTTTTGCAGTGGAGCTTTTATTCCTTTTTCATTTGACTTTGCCAGCGGGGACCTCTGCTCAGTGTTTCATCCAAAGAAGACACCTTTGACAGTGTGGCTGCTCTTGCCCTACGAGCACTGTGCCTCTGTGGCACCACTGAATTAGAGCCTAAGTTTTTATCTTGTCCTTCAACCCCTGGCCTGCTGGCCTGGAGGCAGGAAAATCACCAGCACAGCTAGGCTGGGGCAGGAAGCAGAGCACGCAAAAGATAACAGTCTGGAACCAGCAAAAATCTAACCAGCTCTTTCTATTGCTCTCTGCTAAAAAAAAAAAAAAAAAAGAAATAAAGGCAAACCTCTCTTTCTTTTCTCTCCAAGCTGGAGTGTGACTTTAGGCAGCTCTGGCTTGCTCACTGACCCAGGAACAAGCACCATCATCCTATTTAGTACCCTGAATGTGAGATAAGTGTGCCATGGCAGTGTCTTGAACCTCAGTGTGTACATATGTTTTGAGGCAGATGAGGATAATGTGTTTGTATTTTTGAGGGAGTGGTGTCTCTTCGTGGTGATAATTATGATTATTCCAGTCCATTGAAAAGAATTTTTAAAAAACATTTTGTTTCATGCGTAATGAATCCTCAACAGAAATAATTCAAAGGGAATACTGCAGTTGTGTGTGTTGGAACATATATATTTCAATTTGCTTTCTATTGTTGAAATGAAACATTACAGGGAGTTATTAGCATAAGAAATTTAGAAGCCCACTGTGACTTGGTTCAAAAATTGTAATCCTTCAGTAGCTACAGCATTTTATGTCAAGTTGTTCCACAGGTTACTTAGGCACTTGTTCCTTTCTTTGTTCTGGAACATGTAGCAGCTTGCTCCATCTGATCAGCTGCTACTTCTTCAATGGGAATAGCCACTGGACAGCCAGGCAGTCATCTCCGAGCCCCTTCTCCTTGCTCACCCAGTGCCATCCCACCCCCTGCTTTCTCATCCCACACTCCTCAGTCCTGATAAGAAAGCACTGTGCTCACCTCTTGTGTCTCTTTATACTTTCCTCTAGTTCTCCTCTACATTCTTCTTCATATGGCGAGAACCAGAACTGCTTCTGTTGATGGATTTGACAGTGCCATAGGAGTGTTTGCATTTTCGTTCAATGTTTTGTTTTCCAAAAATATCCAAGCTATGATCTGCTGTGCAGGTGAGACTTCCTGGGAGTTTTTATTGCAATATCTGGTTCTCTGGCAGGCAACTGGAGTTAAATAATTACAAAAGCTGTAGAAATGTGTTCTAAAGAAGCATAAGAACAAAGAACTTATTTTGTGTGGTTGTTTTTTCCCCCTTTCTGTATGAAGATTTGTTCTGATAAGGATGAAGTTTGGTAAACGTGGCAGAAGTGTTTCTGCACCATCTAGCTGAACTAAAACTGACGGCTGTGATGTGCAGAGGGAGCCAGGAGAGGGGCAGCATCAGATATTGCAGAAACCACTCCTTTCTCTTTTGTGCCTCTCAAAGGGACTGCTGCAATGCTGGCTTTTGGAAACCCTTCATTCAAACTGAGCAGTAGCTGATTTACAGGAGTATCAGGGCAATTTCCTGCGAACAGAATCCTCCAGCACATCTGAAGTGCCAGAAAAATAATCAAATCTGCCAGTTGAAGAAGCCACATTAAGTTATCAAAGTATCTAGGCTAAACTTTTCACTGGCGTCTTTTAAATCACTGGGAAGAAATTTTGTTGATACAAATGAGTTGGGTGAAAATCCATCACATAAAACAAAGGAGCTGAAGGTTGGAATTCACATTCAGCCTTAGTCCCCTAATTCTCATTGTGGGGTTTCATTTTCCCTAATATTCATTTTTCATAGATTGTGGATGACATTTTACATCAAATTGTGACTATTGAACGAGTTCAGTATTATCCTTGTAAAATTAGGCCCCGAGGCCTTGGTCTTTGTGCTCTAAACGCGTCTGGTAGTGCAGAGCAGTTGTGGAGGTGCTGAATTTGGTTCTTGGGGGATCCCAGCGTTGCTGGAACACTTGGCTTTGATCAGGGCTGCTTTTGCACTTTCCCTTTGTTCTGTGGGGTAGCTTGGCTGAGCTGTAAGGACTGGGCACAGCTCCTGATCGAAATGGAAAAGGGGCTGTGGGGTGGAGAAGGATGGGTCCCTTTCCATTTTCTGTTCTCTTTGTCTCCCATTCAGCAGGAACTGACACTAAACTCAAATAAACACTTCCAATAGCTTTAAATTAGGGGGAGTATAATAAGGCATATTTTCTTCTTCCAGATTCTTTGGAAAGACCAAATTCCCAGGGCTTTTCCTGCCTGATTTTAGTATCAAGAATATGTCTTTTGGACTTTGCAATGTATTTGTGATAGAATGTGTGTTTTCTTAGACTATTTATTTCATAATCTACCAGAATTTTTACTCATGCTCCTCTACTTTATGGAACGGGAGGTTGGGATGAAGAAGAAGAGGGAAGGAAATGCATCAATTTCACCAGGTACTGGTTTCCAATATAGAGATAAATTTTCACAAGAAAAGTCATGATTACTAGCTAGATTATGTAAATTCAAGGCTGAGATCCATCTGTT
Source organism: Camarhynchus parvulus (assembly GCF_901933205.1). Lineage (NCBI taxonomy): Eukaryota > Metazoa > Chordata > Aves > Passeriformes > Thraupidae > Camarhynchus > Camarhynchus parvulus. The sequence goes on along the minus strand of NC_044575.1, from coordinate 1,550,642 downwards.
ATTTAATTAAGGCATTTATCAAATAATTGATTAAGCATTGCTAATTATTAGATGCAAAAGAACAACTTAATCAGAAAACAGAAATTATTCTCTTCACATATATTTATATATATGTTAAAGATCAGAACAATGTGATTACCTGAGGAAGAAAAGCAATATATTTAGTGCTCTTGGTAGTTTTGTACTTAGAGACGTAAATTTGCAATAAACAGAAAATTTTATTGTAGTTCCAAATTCTTACTATTTTCTTACATTGACTTCAGAGAAGACAACCCTTTCATATTTTGCTTAAATGCTCTTTATGCAGGACTCATCTATAGATGTGTTTTAAGAGAAGATCAAATATGTTTAAAAAACTCAATTAACATTCGAATAAATGTAACACTTGTATGTATCCTTAAAATGAAACAGGTCTTTAGAATTACCTTTACTCAGGATAATGGAAAAACCATCTAACGTTTAAGTGGGTGTTTTTATTTGCTTTTTATTTAAGGAACTTCTGTATTTTCCTCTGTAGTGTTTTCTTCATTCAGAGAGATAATTTCCTGCAATGCCACAGTACCTTGCACAGATTCTGCCCAGTTTGAGTGAAAAATCTATGTATCCTATAATCTTATTTAAAATGTTGATGGAAATTATTTGCTCAGCTGTTATGACCTTTGTCCTTATGAAATGTATAGTGTCTAAATGATTAATCTGAAGGCACAACCATTCTGCATATTTTCTACTGTACGTTGTAGCAATGGAAATGCCCAAAGAGATATGAACATTCCTCTGCCAATCAGAATTTTTAATGTAAATAGATAACATTTTAAGTAGATAATGTGAGATTACTTTTTCATTCATTTGGTCTTTTTTTCCTAGGGGGAAAAAATAGAAAAGGTTAGTTCTTTGCTGCATTTTCCTTAAGAACTCAGTAACACCTTATTCTTGTCAAGCTTATTTAGAAATCATGTGTGGCAAACATTTACAGATACTATTTTTTGCCTAACAGAAAAATGAAATAAATTAGAAGGGCAGTTACCTAGGAAATATTCCATGTTCTTTTAGTTCCAGTGTGGTCAGGATTTAATGGCAACTTTATGAAAATAATACTGTAAATAGGTTGGATTCTAGGAGAATCCTTTTTTTACTATTGGCAATCTGAAAAATCTTGCTAACTCTACTGTTGATCTGTGGGCTTTACCTTGCAAGCTTCTCAGCACAATTTTTTTTTTCCCAAACACAGTGAAACCTTTGTCCATCTGGCTAAGCAAAAGGCACTCGTGTTTGGTTTTTAGGGAGACTTCAACAATGCCCACTTGCTCAGCACCAAGCACTCTGTGTAGCGCTTTCCCTGATTTGTCAGAGTACAAACTGCAGTGGAGAAGGAGGCTCAAAATACAGGGCACTTGGAAGTGCAGAGGGCAATGCCCAGGTCTGATTGCTCTCCTCTCCATTGGCCTTTGCCAAGCTCCGTTTTCTGACTCAAATATAAGGCAGAGGAGCCACAGGTTACTGCTTCAGTTGTTTGTCCAGTGTGGCTTTTCATTATGGAATGCCAGAAGTCCTGGATCACCCTTCTGCACCTTAAATACTTCTGGTTTTGGTGATTGGGCAAGTTTTCACACATTCATGTTGGGTGTTTGGTGGATTTTACTCTCTGTTCAGAGCCCTGTCAGCAGAAGGCCTGAGATTGTCCTGACTTTTGAGTGGTGAGAGCAATCTTAAAACCTGCCTTTAGAACCAAATAGTTTTTGATATTGTCTGCAAGAGAAACAAGCTTTTCTGTTCAAAACCATGTGGCAAATATGAGCAGTGGTCCTGCAGGAGAAGCAGCATCCCAACATTTTGCTTATTCCTAATGGGCTCATTTATGTCAAACAAGTATGGAAGTGTCACCGTGATATTTTATGAAAAATCCCTTCACCAGGATTTTGATTCCTGAGAAGCTTCAGCTTCTCCATGTTTTGCTACTTTGGAATGTGTTTTGGAGAATTGTTTACCCAGCATGTGAATTGTTTTAATTTATTGTCCAACCACAGCCAGCTGTGTCAGACTCTCTGAGTCTGTCATGGGTTTTTATTATCATTCTTGTCCAGCCTTCTGATGTCTCCTTTCTCTTTCTTTAGTGCAGTTTTAGTATATAATTTTCTTTTAATATAATATATATCATGAAATAATCAGCCTTTTGAGAAGTTGTAGTCAGTTCTCATCTCTCCCCTCATCCTGGGGACCCTCACAACAACACCGCAACGTGGAAGCACGAAGGAGGGAACAGCATTTTACACTTTTAATACAGAATACACCATCACACTGTGTTATAATTTTGTTTTGCTTAAGCTCATAAGAGCCCAGGTAAAGATAAGGAATAAGGATAAGAGGAAGCTACTTCTGAACACAGTTACAGGCTCCAAGGGCGGAATCTCTAAATTCGTTTCTCCTCCCAAGTGCGCACACAAAGCCCTCGGCGTTAGTCCCATTAGCGCTCGGTAATAAGTTATCAGGGAGCCCTGATGGAAGTTAAACGTCCCTAAATCCCGTGCCTGGGCGGGCAGGAGGTGTTTTCCACATGAAACAACAACCAGCCGGGCGCACATCCGCGGAGCAGCGCGGGTCAGGGCGGCGGGAGGAGCGGGCTGTGCCGCAGCCAAGCGAAGCGCGCGCGCCATGCTCAGTGGCATTTCCAAAATCAGCTCAGCTGGGGGCCTCTGCTTATTGCATCAGTGAGAAAAAACACTTAAAAAAAAGGCAAAAAAAAAAAAAGGAAATAGATGATTTTGTCAAAGTAGCGGATCGCCGTCTCCCCTCCTCTCCCATCCTCCCTCCTTCAAAACCACGCTAATAGCTCTAATAGATACGGATTTTATGCATATTTCAGTCGCAGCAGTATTTCTAATGCATATGTGAAAGGGTCCTTAATTTATGTCTACCAACTGTGTGGTGCCCTTCTTTTGGGTAATGTCATCATCCTAATGGTGTTTCTATTATACTCAAAGGTAGCAAATGAGGCTTATTGCGGGAAGGTAATTGATTTTCACTGAGTGAAAATGTAAATAGCCATAAGAAATCCTATGAAAGACAAGCAGTTCGGAATTGCCAGCAAATTCATATACATTACTTATTGGTGTTAGTACCTGTAAAATGTGTCTTATTATGAGAAACCCACAATGACTGTATTTCACATTATTTTATTTCAAATTGAAGTAAAAATTGGAGAATTTAGATGATTTTGCCTTTACCAGTTTGACTGTGCATTTTATGAAAATTGCCATTCTGTTCACTAAGGCTGCTTCATTTTGTCAGGTTTCTCTCAAGTGGAAGGGAATAAAATTCCTGATAGAGACGTGTAAAGAGAAATGGTTCTGTGGGATTTCAGCACTGAGAGGCAGTCATTTCATGCACCTCTTTGTGGGCTGTCGGTGTGAGCCTGCCTTTGCATCTTGAAGGGTTATTTGGGATGGTGCAGTTTACTCAGACCTCAGGATTCCAGAAGAATGCATAAGTTAAAGTGAAAACATGCCCTTGGTGTTCTGGCTGCTTCACAGCCACCGTTTTAGGGAATTGTGTTAGGTCAGCAGAAATAGCCACCTGTGGTTACAGTCTTCCTGTGTGTTTTGCAAAGTGTGTAGGCTTTTTTCTTTTTTTTTTTTTTTTCCCACTCAGAATATTGTCTTCCCATTATTTTTGCTATCCACAGTGTGCTCCTGATTGCCAAAGTGATACCTGCTATGAAGGGCAAAGCTGATTAGATGCACATTTATTTCCTTTCAATATTGCACTGGGAGTTTAAAGTTCCATGTGTTTTATGATCAAGGACTGGTGGCAATAGGTTATTTTTCTCCCATGAATAAACTGATTTTCAAATCTTCCAGTGAGTAAATGACCAGGAAATGCTGCACATTTTAGTCCCTGCTGGCTCTATCCATTATCTCCCAAGCCAGAGTTTTGTCCCAGCATAATTGTTTGAATGTTTTTGCCATGTAATTATTATTTTCATAGTAAAGACGCAGTTTAAAAATATTTTGTTTAGAGTTAGAACATTTTTGGCTTTCTAACTAACAAGTATTTGTCCTTCTGCAGTTTGCTTGGAGGAGGATAAACCTCAATAGAGATTTCTCTTAAAGCATGGACTTGAGAATGCTGAATTTTAATATGGAATGACAATACTGGTGTTAAAGGTTAATGTGGAATGTATTATATTCAAAAGGTCTTAGAAAGTTACAGATTAAATTGTTGTTAGTTCCTTTAATTGGCCTCTGCATTTAGCATTTTTTTCTGTACGTATTATGTGTTCTGGCTGTTATAAACACAGGTCAAGTTTAGGAATGTGTGTTGGTGCAAAATAGATCAGAAAGCTCTCTAATTTTACAGTAACAGAAAGCAAAAATGGTCTGGGTCTTTTTAATGTCAAATTCCTATCTTCAGTCTTATGCAACCCACTGCTTGACTCTTACTTGAACCTACAGGTTTTTAAAGATAAATCCATTATTCTTTCCAAAAACTAACTAAAAAAAAAAATCTCAACTTTTGGAAACCCTGTAGAATTAACAGTATTGCAGGATGATCTATATGGAATTAGTAGCATTGCAGTCCTAACTCTCTACAGATGCAAACTGTGGTTTAACACAGTTGATGTACTGTAACACTGTGTAGATGTACACAGTACCTCCATTACTGCCTCTTTCAACTTGCTATTAATCTCTGAAGCCTGAAAGCACAATAAAAAATAATAATCCAGGTGTGTGAATAATCTTTGTATTTGGTGTTACCAAGGCATAAGTCTGATGATTTTGAGAAGTATTTTTGTAATGAGTCTAATTTTTTGTCTCCAAGATTAGTCTGCAGATTGTCTGATATAGACATTTCTGGTGCAATTGATAGCCTTCTAATTTTTAGGTCTTTAGATAAAAAGGAAAAAAGATTTTTTTACAAGAATGAGTAAACAGACACGGGGAAGCAAATCTGAATATCCTGTTCTATCCCCAAAATTTTGGTATCTTGGCCTATTCAGGCAGCTCTGTGTTAATAAATCTATGGGGGGATCAAATACAGAATAAAAGGAAAAGCTCAGTGCAGAAACATTCCACTCTGTTCAGCAGAGAAAAACAACTCAGATGAGCAAACAATTAACAAAATGCTGTATCTGTCCTGTCACCACATAAATATCTGGCTGTATTATACAGCCATATGTTTCACTACTCTAATTATTACAATCTAACAATAATGTTCAGCATCCTCTGGAGTTTTGGGGTTTTTTTTTTGCTAAAACTGAAAAAATAGCTGGTACTGTGTAATTCTGTGGGGGAGATTTGAATCTGCAAACTTGAATGCTGGTTAATAGAGATTATTTGAAACTTGAATCCAAATGCTTTTAAAAAAAATCATGCCATTTTGTTGTTTGACACTAATTTTCTACCCAGCATGTATTAGCAATGACTGAAATTAGCTCCCAATGAATTGTAGTTAAGCTATTTTATGCCATCTGCAAGGAGTTTCTGATGGCAGCTCTATCTGTTGTGTTTGCTGGTTTTGTTGGTTTGGTCTTTTTTGTTTTGGTTTCTTGGTTTTTTTTTTTTGGTGGGTTTTTCTAGTTTTGTTTTGGTGTTTTTAATGTAATTCCCTGCAAGTTTAAAGCTCACAGAAGGTGAGAAATACAGCATTGTTACAGGAGTTCCACCATTGCAGGTCCTCGCCCTGACCCCAAGATACAGATTTGAACTCTAACGTGGCGTTAATTCCTACAGTTAATGCCTAGAGTTCCTGAGCTCAGCTAGCTCAGAGAGCTGGTGCTGTGCACCAGGAGAGGAGGGTTTGGCCACCCCTTGGAAGTGGGTTAGTGGATTTTATGGGTTCGGGGGTGAAAGCCAAACCAGATCCATGTGGATTCGCCCCATGTGGCTTTTTTGGGAGCAGGATTTCACCCCTCACAGCTCAGCAGGGAAGTGTCCCCAAGCCTCAGGGAGCACTGGGACATCTCTCTCAGGCCCATGGTGCGACTCTTGGTGGTTGTGTACTCTGTAACATCTTCTCTTAGCCTTCAGAAATCCAACATTTCTGTGAAATCTACGTGTGCTAAATCACCATATTGCAGATGACACCTCTCGTGCACACGTTTGGAACCACGGTGTGTACTATGATCTAAGAATTCTCCAAGGGACACGGAAAATGTCCATAGCTCCTGGAAAACAGCAAAGATTATTTGAGCTTTGGACATGTTGGGGTTTATCTCCGAAAACCTGCTAGACTGCACTATAAAATTACAAAAGTTCTGTGTCTCCAGATCAGGACCTTTACCAAGCAAACAGATTTGCAGTGGTAACGTAAAGGCAGTGTTTGACCTTCTCCACCCCTTGTAAAGGAAATAAATTATGGTGGCTAGTTAGTATTCATAAGAAGTCACCAAAGAGATGATTTGCCTTGGAATAAATATGATTGAATTAGAAATGCACAGTACTGATACCCTGACCTCAAGTAAATGGGTTCCTTATTTCTAAAAAAGTACCTAGATACACTTCTCTTTCAGTCTGTTAATTGTGGTTGTGTAGTAAGTAAATATGTAACTCAATTCCAAAAGTAATTGAAAGGTTTTATTTAGGAAGATGAAAGGAGTCTGGCAGTTCATTCTGACTTTTGAATAAACTAATCAGACTACTCTGAAAACTGATACATATTTGCATTTTAAAATATGAAATAAAAATGCGTCTGCTTCATAAAGTAGATCTATTATAGAGTAGATCTATCATTTTTAGGGCTTTAATTAATGATGATTGTGGATTGTTTTAGACTTCTGTGAGGAATTAATGTTAAGCTTTGGCAGTGCTGTTTCTTTAATATTGCTCTGCAGTTAACATTTCTAAGCTCTGAAACAACTGCTAAAGTAGTTGAAGTAAGTAAATAAGTAATAAAAAGCACATCAAAGTAGTTATGATGAGACAGCCAGATGGCACAGAATTGCAGTTCTTGCTGTAATTTTATCAAAATTACTATTGTCATGGCATGTTAGTTTTCATAAGAATTTGTACAGTCACTGATCTCATAGAGACAAATTAATTTCAGGTTCTCTCATGTGTAGTCGCATAACAGCTATACTTGAGCAGGCACAAAGGAAAATTAAATAATCATAGTCACATAAACTTGAAAAGCAGCACAATTTAAGTTTACTACTCCATAACGTCTTGGGATCAGTGATCATTTTTCTTATGGTAGACTCAATTTGATCTACAGCAGTTCTGCCATTATGTGGTTTCTGCTGCATTTAATCTTCATTATGAAAAGATATAGTATCATCTAATAGGGTGGAATTAGTAGTAATGCACAAGCATTGTAATAATTCCTCTGAGTTATATCATTTTGTGGAGTTTCATACTTCTACCTCTCTCATAAAGCTACTGGGATGAAAATAATTGAACCACTTAAGTTTCATAAATATGTTATCATTACGTGTTCTCTTCTTTGGTGAAGGATACCCTGAGTCTCGTAAATGCTTGCAGAGGAGAAAAGATTGAGCACTGCATACAGTGAGCATGTAATCTGATTTTGATTTGAATCCCAGGTAGGATAATGGCAGTTTCTTTCCCCAGAGGAGGAAGCCCCATGGCAGACCACCAGAGGATTCCTCTGCTGAAGCTGGTTTTCTTAGGCAAACACTTTTTTCCTACTGTTTGGGGTTGGTGGGGTTTTTTTTTGTTGTTTTTTGGTTTGTTGGTTTTTTTTGTTTTTGTTTGGTTTGGTTTGGTTTGGTTTGGTTTTTGGGGCTTTTTTTGTTTGTTTTTTTTTTTTCTGTGTGAGTCCATGCAATTTAAGAAATGCTGGGTAGATCTGGTGTGTAGGCACATAACACTGAATGCAGTTTTAAAGGCTCATGTAGAATGGCCACAGCAGATATCTGTTGTGACTTCAGCCAATGTAAAGCGCTGTAACTAAATACTACTTTTGAGATTTACTTTTTGCTTTTCTTATTTTTTTTTTTTTTCTGTGTTGGCACAGGAACTCCTTAACAAAAAGAGCTGAAAAACCTTATGGAGAAATCATCAGGCTGATATTGGTGGATCTTTATGGTGCTGGAAGCTCATCCGTTTTCTTAGTAATGCCTACAAAAAAAACAGATGTGGAGGAAAATGAAATCTCAGCTAAGTTTTTGCTTTGGTAAAATTTTATTTGCTACAGCACAAATATAAAATCAGTGTAAGGAGGCAAGTTCAGTGCTGCTCAGGTTTTTTCTCCATCCCTTTGTAGCTCTCCAATCTATCTATATAGTCAAACTAGGCTCAGACATATGTGCCTGTTGTTCTCAGTGATGTTAAATACTCTATGATATTTCAACCACTGAATAGGTTAGGTTAGGTTCTAGCGGTTGTTTAGTGAATATGTCATCAAAAAATGTGGCAAAGTATAATGGAAGCATTACAGAAAATCAGATTATTTCTACATAAACAGTTGGCTATTGACATATCTGGCATGGGAAGTAGTTATTGATATAATTCTATCAGAATTGCAGGTTGTTTCATTTCAGTCCATGTCTGACCTCACTGGTGGAACTGCCCAAGTAAAAAAAAAAAAAACCTGCTAGACCACCAAGGCTGGTCACTGAATAGATTTTCCTACTGCTACAGAAGGAAATGTTTTATAGAAAGAAGCTTTGTCATGTGCCTTGTGCAGTTTTTATTCTGCTGCTTAACTTGAGTATGGTTTCCAGTCTGTAGTTCATCTGCAACTTACATGCACAGAGAGAAAAAAGTTATTTGCCACCAGGCAATTCTTCTTGAATATAAATTCTAACTATATATTGATCTTGGTGAGCTGATGGTATGTTTACTTGAGCTGGTAATCAATAAATAGCAAGATGATATTATACTGTCAAATGGAGCTGTGTTCAGCCACAATTTAATCTCATGTATTTATGCAAAAAAAAGCCCCAACCAAAAATTACTCTGACAGGAATAATCATGATTTGATAAGATTGTTTTAATTTGAAACAGCAACAATAAGTACATAAAACCTAGCAATACAATTGAAACAAATCTCTGCTAGAGAAATCTATAGAATAGTTGAAATCTAGCTTTGAAACACCTGGAGAGAGGAAAGATCGAAAGAGAAACAGGAAAAATTAAGCAAGTAATAACATGAGCAGCTGGGGAGGAAAAGAAAAACAAAATAACAGTTGATGAGAGGCAGAAAAGAAAAAAAAAAGCAGATTTTGTTCAAAACCTGTTATTACCAAGAAACAATTTTCAGTGTGGCTAAAAATCATGTTTAACAACAGCCCAAGGCTTAATTCATTAAACACCCAAAAGCCTTGAGCTTCCCTTCTTGGAGGTTAGTGAATATAGTTTTAATCCTGTATTTATCCTGAATATGGCTTTTTTTCCTGTTGTGTAAGATTTAAGTAATTTTTATTTCAAGCAAATGCTTATATTTATCTGCTGGTTGATGGGTATATTATTGGTAATAATGGAAAATAATCAACAATGAACAAATAATCTTAGTATATGGAACAGATTGTCTCCGGCATGCTCCTGGATGCTGATTCAGTCAATATAAGTTCTAATAGAATAATTTAGGTGTATTGTTGAAGAATTAATAATTGAGCTCAGGAAATGTTATCTAAAAGAATTGGCCACAGGATCTGTAACATGGCTGTTGAGTTTGTGAGGGTTTCCAGGACGAGGTGAGAGATGAGGAATCTGACTCCATGTTCTCAGAAGGTTGATTGATCATTTTATGATATTATTATATTATATTATATTATATTAAAGAATGCTATACTAAAGAAAGAGAAAGGATACAGACTGAAGGCTTGGCAAGAATGAGAATGAAGAACTCGTGACTGACTCTTCAGTCTGCCACAGCTGATAATAATTAAGTCAAAACAATTCACATGAAACCAATCAAACAGTGACCAGTTGGTAAATAATCTCCAAAGCAACAAAAATGAGAGAAGAAATTAAATAATTGTTGTTTTCATTCTTTTCTGAAGCTTATCAGCTTCCCAAAAGAAGGAATCTTAACGAAGGAATTTTTCAAAAAATATGACAGTAACACGTGACTGACTTTTTTCCTTGTCCCAAAGCATCCTGAAGAAGTCAAGGCAGGTGCATGTTTGACCCTGCAGGATGAGCATCACAGGATGATGGTTTGCCCCTTTGTGCTTCCATAAACATCCCATAGTTTGACTAACACCGCTCCACTCCAGTTTGTTTTTCTGGAGGAAACCCCTTGAGAAGTTTTTCTCCAAAATTACCCTAACCCAGGACACTCTGAATTCCACTCCTCTCTTCTGTCCTCCACGTGGCTGGCTGCTCTTCTGAGCCTCACAATAGCTATGGATCTGCCTTTTTTAGTTTGAAATTAGTTGAAACAGATGTAGCAGTAGGGCAGAGCATTCCAGGATAGCCAAAGCAGACACTTCCCTTGTGGAGAATCCATTTCCAGCTTTGGAAACCTCTCAGGGCAGCCTCCTGATGATTCTTCTCATTTGATCTCTAACAAACAAAGGAAAACCCCACAACAAAACCAACCCAAATTTTTTCTGTCCTTTTCTCTCTTTAAGAGTGAGGTCTAAAGGGGGTGGGATATAACTTGTATAGCTGAAACAGCTTTATGCATTTCATCCATTATCTTAGACACACTGGATTTTTCTTTCAGAGGGTTTTCTGAAGAACTAAGTGCACCTGAGTCATTACAAATACCTGACTGGCAAGAAGTTTCTCCTAGAAAACATCTGGTTTCAATAGTGAGAACTCTTACAAAATGCCTATTAAAAAAAAATTAAAATTAAAATGACAACACAAACAAACAAACCCAAAAATGCCTGACCAAAAGCAGTGCCAAGGTAAATCTAATTTCCAGCAGAAGAGCTGGAGGTGCAGAATTGCTGCTAAGCCAGCACACGTTGGTTTCCTCACGCAGGAGCTCTGTTGGTTCTGTAAGTGCCGCGCTGCTCGAGGGTTTGTGGCTGTGTTTATGGAAATGACTTTGCATCTGGAGCTTGCTGCCCCTCAGCTCTCCCTCCTGGCCTTTCTGAGAGCAGCAGGGCCGCTGTCAGTGATGATCAGAGGTCCTGCAGGGCAGCCAGACAGGGAATTGTGTGTCCATGGAAGGAGCAGCCAGCCCTGCCAATGGACAGAGCCCGGGGGGAGCACAGCCAGCAAATCCTGCCACTGCTGGGAAGGGGTGGGTTAAAAAACTCCTTTTTGGCAAGTGCTGGGCCAGAAAGGTGTAAAGGCACTTACCTTTATACACAACAGACCCTTCTGTAGGATTTTTTCTATACAAAATATATGTTTTTCTTTAATTTATCAGGCTGAGGGCTAAAAAGCAATTTTTGTTTTAGCAAAGGACCTCAGTGAGGAAAAGAGTAAAGTTCAATAGATATTTTATGCCAAAATTTTGTCAGGATGTGTATAGTACCAGCACCTAACCCTGATTATTAATTACTGGGAAAGCAGCTCCCAGTGTGGTAGGGCTTTAAGCCAGAGATCACAGCAATGGCCAGTGAGATGTAGAGAGAGAATCCTCCATGTGCATCACCCTTTGTTGGCCTTGTGGCCAGTTACAGAGTGCCTGCCTGCTGTTCCTGGGGGAAAAATATTTTTAGACATGTTAAATGAAGCATACTTGTGTTGTTTATTCTTTAAAGGAGCAGAAGCACCCATAGCACTTTACAAATGTGTACCAAAGCAAAGTTCCTGCCCTTGTAAGCACCTGATGCACAAGAAATCATTTAACTGTGTGGACTAACTAGCAACAGCTACCTGGAAACAGCAGAGAGAAAGAAAGAAAATCTCCTTAGTTTCTTTTATTAGCTAGAACTGAAATAACACATGAGCTAATTAAAATAACACATAATTTTTCAGAAGTAGTTAGTTATCTGTAGCAGGAGAAAAATATACTCTTTGCCATTGTGCAAAGAGTATAAGTTTGGCTGTTTTTCCACAAATTAGAATAATTAAAATTACATATTAAATTGGCCATTCTATGCCTTGCAACAAGGCTTTATCACCAAATTAAGAGACAATTCATGTATGTTTTCATCTGCAGAGACAACACCCTGAGTGAATCATTTAAGACAATCATTTGTGCAAATCATTTAAGCATTTCTGCAAAGGCACATGCCATCCTTAAATAAGTTCTCAACGTGCAGATAAGCACTGGGAGCACACAGACACTTTTAAATTTTATTTTGGGCTCTCCTGAGCACCTGTGCTGCTCGTGTTGCTTTGTAGCTTGTGTGACAACATGACTTCTGGAGCCTCAGGCAATGCAGGGAGGGAATTCAGGCAGCTGCTTCTCCTTAACTCGCTGTCAGCAGGGTCTGTTTGCTCAGAATTCCCCAGTCAATCAGGTGCTGAGGAAGTTGGGTTGGTAAGTTTATTATTTCGAACTTTGGAAGGGAAGTGTGGGCTCTTTGCAAAGCACCAGGGGTGTGTTAAGTTCTGAGCAGAGTTAACCTGAGGGCTGTGCTTGTCCCCTTCATGGGGAGTCCTGCTGCAGCAGTGCCACCTGCCAGGGAGTCCTCCAGGAACGTCTCCAAAATCTGTACATATCTCTCTCTGCATGCTCACCGATTTTTTTCAAAACAATTTCCATTATAATTTTAATAAAGCAGCCATAATTTATTACCAGAAGTCATCCACCATTCTGCCCAATGCTTTCTGATTGATTTTGCAGTGAACACTTGTTTGATCAGATGCGTTAGCTAATTTTATTGATTTAATTTAATATGTGACTGCTTTTGGAAAACTTATGTCATTTAGTATAAACAGATTCCAAAAGGTTTCTTTCAGGCTTTTTGGCCCTTTGGGGTCATCAAAATAGACAAAAGATCAAGGAAGTGTCCTTGAGGTAGCTGGGATTTTATGCAGGCACGAAGGAGATATAGTGGTGATGAAGCTCCAATTTCTGAAGAATTTTAAAAGCCCTTCCCAAACCTGTGGAGAGCATCTCTGAAATACATCAAGACTTATCTGTGTGCAACTCCCCAGTGCTTCTTAAAACAACTGGTCATGTGTCTGGGGAGGCATGAGCTAACAGCTTTTGTTCATGGAGCAGGAGGAAAATGTGGAAAAAGAGCTAATGCTTGAAAGTAGTTCCTTTTCATCCTACCAAAAAGTCTGGAGCAACCTCAGAGTAACTGAGTCACTGGGTTACATTAGTCATTTCCTTTAGTAAGCAGTTGGTAATTTTCACTTCTGGTAATTTTCACCCTTTTGTGAACATTGTCTTCCTGGCTGGCCACATTAACCAAGGAGAGCTCATGATGTTCAGGCACTTGTGATATGATGATTTCACAGAGACCAGGCAGCTCACTTGATTAGAGAATTGTGGTTCTTGTTGTATTTTTAATTTTTTTTTTAATTTTATTATTACCATCCAACCATTCATTTAAGTACTAAAGTCCAAAGCCTAAGTGCTCTCAAGTGCAGGGTCTGCCTGGATTAATTAAACTGTTTTAATTACAGAGATACAAAGGGTCTGGAAGCATCAAGGTGTTTTGGTTAATTTTTTTAGGTCTGATTTTTCTTGCTCATTTTCTGCTAATACAAGAACTGTCAAGTTTCTTCCCAATCCCTTTTAAAGACTCCTCAAGGTTGCTTGTTGATTTCCCTAGCAGAGATACAAAGAGTTTGTCAGAGGAAATAGGGAAATAAGCTGGACTGCTATTGCAAATGATGCTTTTTCTCTCTTTTTTTTTTTTTTTTTGTGGTTTTTCAGACTCCTTTTAAAGAGAAGTGGACTGTAGGTCTTTCATAACCTCGGGCAGGACACTCGCATGCACACATGATGTGCATGACTGGCCCCAAAGTGGAAGTGCTTTTAAATTGTCCATAAAGTGTGTGGCACTGCTGTTAGTGCAGCACTGAGCAGAGATTCACCTCGTCAGGAGCTGACTGAAGCAGCTCCAGTGGGATAAAGAGAGCAAGCACACTCCTGCTAACTACACCTGTAGACTAGTACTGCTAGCAAAGAATTCGATTTTCCATAAAATAATTTATTTTAAGGCAGAAAAACACCCCAATGTTAAGAATTCTCTGATACTCCAAGGTTAAAAGTTCTCTGATGAGGTACAAAGACTTAATAAACCAAATTTAATGTAGAGCTGTATAACTGGGAACTAGTACTGGTCGTATAGGTCTGTTAGCTCTAATGCCTAGAAATATCCATCAGAGACTGCTCAAAACTTGAGTCATTTAGAATATTATGTAAGTTATACCTTGTCCCTCTGTGGAAGGTATCATCCCAAGCCATGCAAATTCAGTTGTGGCTAAAGCCAATACCTTGCACAGAAATCAGTGTGCTGCACTGATTACAAAACTGACTGAATCCAACCAGACATATTTTCTATATTCCATGCCACTCGTTTTGTGGTATAATCTCAAGTGAAATATGCTGCAATAGTCATTTTAGTAATGTAAAGGAAGAGATCAGTGCTGTAATTCACATAATGTCTTAATCCTTAATGTCTTTCCTAAAAATATCAGCAGGAGGAATGGAAATGGAAGAGAATTCTGGAGTCCAAAGCAACTTTAGCACAGGGTGACCATGTTCTGTCTGTAAGGTTTGGTAATTCTTGCTTCTGCTCACAGTCCTCTGTCCCTCACCTGTGCTAATTAGCAGTGTGTTTATCCCAAAATGCTGAAAGGAGTATTTAGAAATAAATGCCTCATTCACCTTTTGTGTCTTAGCGTTTCCACAGGGTAAAGCAAGCGTGCTTCACATCCTCTGTTTTTAATTTTTGAGGTTGGAAAACACTCCTGTTCAGCAAAAGAAAGTGGTATTTGTAATGCTAGTCAGCAGAGCCCAAAAACTTCCCTGGGGCTTTTCACGGGCCATTGGGAGCAAATGCCCAGCTTGCAGGTCAAAATCCACAGCACTGCTAGAACCCATGGACATGAAATCTCTCGTGCTCCATTGAACGCTGTATTTCTCCTGTCTTGTTTTGACATTACTCACAGTGAAACAGCCAAATCAATCTAGATGAACTCAATCCTTTCTGGGCAGGAAAGCAAGAAAACTGTTCAAATCTGTTGCTTTGCAAGGATTTGTAACACTCAAAAATGTATGGAGAGCGTGGTTATTGTGAGGAAGGGCAAAAATTGTGTTTCAGAGCTAATAAATAATTCTCTGCTAGGATTCAGCTGGGAGAATTTTTCAGGGGAAACAGTATTGGCAATTACAGCCAGGTTTTATCCCTTTGCTAACTTTCCCTTTCAGGGTGCTGCAACTTCACTAAAACTTCCAGGTGGGCACGTGAAGTTTTTGCATGCCAGGATTTTCTGTTGTGAAAATGACATTTGACGTCCGTGAGCAAGCTGGACCTGTTTGAGAAACAAAGAAAGGAAAAAGTGGGGCACTCTTCTGCTCCCCCACAGGTGGAGGTTCCCTAAAACTTGTGAAAAGAAAACAAGCACAGAAGCACTTGCTAAGCACTGTGCACTGAGCTGTCACCTCCAATGTACCTTTGAAATGCTGGCTGTTTCTTAAAGGGGAGGATGGAAAGCAGAAAGTGTAGAGTTTCATTGGCAGAGACTTTGTCAGGGAGTGAGGCTGTGATATGATTTCTGTCAGAAACAATCTGCTTGAAATTTCTCTGTCTCTACTTCGGAGCGCGGAGTTGCTTGTCTGTGTTCTAACCCTAGGTGATGGGATCTGCTGCCTTGTCAGATAACATTTGAGTTCACTCACTACCTGCTTGTTGACTAGTGCACAGACTCACTGTGGTGGCAGGGAAAGCCTTCAGGCTACCCAGCATCTGTCTCTTCTTGTAATTAGTTGCAGCCTTGTGTACAGAGCAAAACAGAGATTTATTTTTTTATATATATATCTATTTTTTTATTATTTTTTTTTTTCTGTGAAAGAGTAATGTGCACAGACAGGAGCTTTTAAACTGCAAAAGAGTTTTGCTGGTGTTTGTCATTCTTCTTTTTCAAGAGGAAATGGCTTTTTAGCTGCTGAGAATAAAGTGTTGATGTCCTTTTTTCAAATTACACCAAGGACATAGATTTTTGGGAGAGTTAACCTCTATATGAAAACTGAATAGCCAACATTTCTGCTCTTACATCTGATGGAGAGAATTGGTGATTATGTTTCCTTAGACTCCTGGTGATTTTTTTTGTCCCATGTGTGCTTTGTCTGACAATTTGCATACTTTAAGCATCCACCACACACTCCCAACCCTGAGTGCTACTGAGAGAGGCCTTCTAGGACCAAACTTCAAAAAAAAAAAAAATCCAACTAGAAGAAAAAACAGCTTTGAAAATTTGAATGCCTTCTTCACATATTAAGACAACAGCTGTGTAAAGTTAGAAAGTAAGTGTGTGCATGCCTGGGATTTATTTTGATTTTCATAAAGCATCACAATTAACAGAGGTGCCTGTGGTAGTTTGGTGGGAGAGCAGGAGAGATATTTTGGATTGGTGGAAGGATTTGATCTGTTGCTGTTGACTGGAATTTCTTGCAGAACCATTTTTTAATGCAAAAATCTATCAAGAAAAAAAAAAAGCTGTTCATTGCAATCATTCTTAAAATCTATAAAACAGGTGATCAGGAGGTTGATGTAACAATTGATAAAACATCAGCCAAGGTGTAGACTACCCCTAACTGATAAAGATAGCAGCAAGTTTTAAAGATGGCAGAGGAAAATCGTGCTCTAGTTGCTTGTAGCTGAATTTCTTCTTCTGCAACCACCCTCAGCAGTGGGACTTGATGGATGGGAGTGCCGGTATGGCAGTGTTTAAATATCAGAATTTCATCATTAACAGCAATGAGGTTTATGACATTGAAAAGAAAAATCACATTTCTTCCACTGCTTCCCTTTATCAGAGTGATCCTACATGAGCTGTCACTTGGGTGCTTTTCCTCTTTTCACTCTTATTTGAATGAACAAAATGCCACTGGGTTTGCATAAGTAATGTCAGAGCAACTGCATTATTTTAAAAATCAGTTCCTCAGATTAAAGTGTCATAAAAATATTCCCAACTTTATTATCTAGGGTTGATTTTTTTTTTATTTGAGAGCTGAGCTGGGTTAGCCTTTTCACTTCATATTTTGAGGTGATTGAGGGATGTGCAGCAATGGAGACAAACAGATCTCTTAGATGGTGCTATGTAGGTACCAGATTAAATTAATTACATAAGAATAATAAAATGAAAAAGCTTGGTTTCCTTTTAAGGTAGTGGGTGATGTTTGCCAAGTTCCTCAGGACTCAAGGAGAGATTTCAAAAGGTGGCTTGGACACGTGGGAGCCCAGGTTCAGGTTAAGCCAGTGGGAAACTTGGGAGAAGTTTAATTTGTGGTGGCTTCTCCCTGTGTTCTGGGCTGTGGCACTGGCAGCAGAGTGGTGGGACAGCTGTGGTTTGTGACTAGAAAATCAGGTTCCAAGCATCCAGGCTGTAATAATAAGTGCATTTGCCTCTGTGGACCTTGCTTCTAGAATTTTCTAGACATTTCTAAGAAGCTCAAGCACAATGGGGTCAGAAATTTCAGACCTGAACTTAAAATCAGCAAGAACTGAGTAAAAGAAGGGTAGAGAGGACAGAACCGAAAACTCAAAGAGAGTGAAAAATCATATCTAAGACCAAACAAAGCAGAAGATGAATACAGGGAGATAATATCTTAAAATAAGAACAACAACAAGAAGAAAAAACAGGGAAAACAGCCAACCAACAATAAAAAGCCAACCCAATTAATATTTAATTCCTGCAATACTCTGTCCTGTTCATCACAGCAGCTGTACTCTTCAAGGATGCTGTGCCAGCAGCAGGGACATCCCTCAGGCTGCTAAACGGAAAAAGAGGAAATATTAAAACTCAGTTTGGTGTGGTTTACTCTGGACTAATTAAATGATTTTCCCACTTTTTATTTTGTTCTCCTTAATGTGACTGATCCCTTGAGATCTATTGCACTAATATTTTATAATATGTAATTTCTGGGCAAAAGTATTAAATATGAACGATAGTTAGAAGTAAATATGCAGAAAAATATAGAAGTCTCAAATTCTCTGGCATTGCTTCTCAGTATCACCCCATTTTTAAATATAGCCACAGAGCCCTCTGCTATTTATTAGCATCTGTTTTCTTGATTTCAAAGAAACTATTTCTGTCATATTATGAATACTAATTTGATCTTCCTGATATTTTGACAGTACTATTTAGCTTTCAACAGAACTTTTCTCTCTACAGCTGCAGAGGACTTTATAAATCGAGGTAGTACTATGTTTTTACGGAGGGGAAACCTGAAACAAAGATATATTAAATGATTCATCAAAAGCTAGCAGGAAACAAAGTCCCTGGTCAACCTGTTCCAGTTTGTTCTTCACATCTGGCACCATTGTGTGGATTTTCTGGTTTTTTTTTTCTATTAAGTTTGGGATTAAATATGTGAGATGATATTTTTAGATGTTTATTAGCTCTTATCTATATTAAAGTCTCACAAACTGTCAGTTTTACAGCACTTCACTCAAACTAACAATGGAGTTCTATTTCACTCTCTAAGGTTTTTAAGGATAAATTGTTTAATTGAGAAATAACAAATTATTTTTTTTTCAACTTAATACTAACTGCTACTCATGTCCCACAATATGGACTTTATTTATTTACATAATATTCCCTAAACTCATGAAGAAGAAGGGCTAGTTTCTGCTTTAAAACCTCAATCTTATTTTAAATATATTATTATATTCCAAAACCTTAAACTCCAAGTTTTCTACTATGGGATATTACACATTTCCATTCAAACTACACACTTATAATCTCAGTTTTATCATTCAATTTTGGAAGTCTTTTCTAAGGTCTTAGGTCAAATGCAGTGTTCTCTTGGGGGCCAGTGCCTGTCAGCACAGAAAGTCTGAAATTCTCAGTAACCAGGGCTCTGAACTTGAGCACCCTGACAGTGAAACCTTTCCTCCCATGTGGACCCCGAGTCTCCCCTGTCTCAGTCTAAAGCCATTTTCTCTCACTCCAGGCACGGCAGGAGAGCCTTGTCAGGGCAAAGTGGTCCCCCCTGCTCCTCCTCTCCTCCAGACTAACCAACCCCAGCTCCCTCAGCTTCTCCTCACAGGACTTGTTCTCCACACCCTTCATGAGCCTTCTTCCCCCCTCTCTGGACACATCTTTGGTGGGATTACAATGCTCTGTTGTCCTTTAAAAGGTTCCCATTCTGACAGCAGGTAAAGAAAGTGGTGAATAACTTCAGGTGTTAAATAATATCCCTTTGGGCTTGAACTGTGAGTCCCGATCTCAGTTCTAGGTCAGCCTGCGCAAGGCATCAACTCCACCTCCTCACCTGAGCAGTGAAATTGCAATAATTGCAGGAGGAGCTGAGGTTGGTGTCACACCTCTCAGATTTCTCCTCCCAAACCCACAGACAGCATCTTCAGCCCTGTTGAGAAGCTGGGAGTGCTGCCTTGTGCAGGCTGCCCTGGAGCAGGGGCTGGACAGAGCTACAGAATAAAGCAGGGATTGATTCCAAGCATCTCCTCCATGGATCCACCTTGGGCAGCACAAGAGCCCAGCCAGGGCTGCACCCAAGATGAACCAAAATGGCCCCAAAATGCACGAGCGCTCCCGGGGTCTCTCCCTGGGATCAGTTCTGCTCCATTTGCATCTTGCACTTCATTGTCCCATTCCAGCTTTAGCCCCTGCAGTCCCACCCTGCTTGTTTTTCTCTCTGCAGCCCACGGGGTTTGTGCTCTGGGGCTGAGATTTGGGTCATTTGTCCTTGGTGCCCAGCTGGAGCAGGAATTGTTTTGTCTCCCTGCTCTGTGCACAGAGCTCACCATCCCTGAATGTGGAGCTCAGACCCACACACTAAACCCGCACAGAATCTGAAAAATTTAAAAGCTGAAACCTGAGGCATCAGCCTCAGGAGCACAAAGGTCCGTTCAGATCAAGTGCAGTTAACTAAAGAATCTGAATTATACACTGGATATATCTGAAAATCTGGTTTAGGTTGTGGTAGGGTGTGTCCAACATGCTGCATCCATCTGGGAATGCTTCAAGAACAGATCCCCCACAGAGCTCAGAGAGTTCAGGATATGCTGCTGTATAAACGGGATAATAGAGACAACATGGAAATTATCTTGTTATATAAACAGAGGCTCCCAGCTTAAGCTTTATTTTCAGTATTCGTGTTCTCTTTGCTCTACTCCCTAGCAGTGTTTATAAAGTGTCCTCAGACAGAAGATGCAAGGTGTGAGCTAAGTGAGGATCCAGGCTGGAGCGAGGAACAAACCACGTCTCTGTTTCAGCTTGGCACTGCAGGAATAATATCAATTACTGCAATAATAATAACAATTATCTGCAATAATAATAACAATAATAATATAACAGGTGGGAATCCAGTGTTGTTCCTGGTAGATTTGAGGAGATACAGAACATTTCAAACAAAGTTTCCTCCAGTTAATTGGAAAATGATGACATGAAAATCATGAAATGATCATCACAAAATCATCATGATGATTTTTTCATAATTTTCAGTGTGGGTACCAAAAAAAAAAACACTTGGACAGTACAAAAGAACTTTGACAAGTTTGTTCCAGCAACAGCAGCCCTCTCTCATTGTTTTCATGTCACTTGCTTGGTTGAGCCTATGGTAATATAAAATGGTATATAAAATGGTATATAAAATATCTGACATATATTAGTAATTGCATGAAAATGAACATTTAAGATTCCAGATAACAAGAACTGGGGTTCAGAAAAATATGTAAAAGCAGCAATAGTGTCACCAAATGTATACCTCAGTGAGAATTACATGCAATTTTTTTTTTCCTGTTTCACACCATTCCATTTCCAAATTATTTCTGGTTTTCTCCACCAAACATTGCACCTCGGTTTCAAAATCTTCCATTTCTGTGATACCCATTTTTTTGTTCCTGTGCATAAAACCCCAGTAAAACATACTTTTCTGAGCATCTTTTACCACAGTAAAAGATATTTTAAGGACATTTAAGTTCAATTCCCTGCTTCTGGGTCACTAGGCTCATACCCAGAAAGCAAAGTCTGCTGTTGCCTTCCATGCAGCATTTCCCTCTGAGCATTGTGGTTTCAGAACAGGGGCCTGAAGCCAAAGGTTGGTACCTCAGCAGCAGAAATGGAGCAGCTTGCCACCTGGCAAGGCACAGCCTCAGCGTGGCCTTGATCAGCTCCTTCCCTTTTGCTCTTTTCCATTAGTTTTAGTAATACCTCTGCCTTGCACTTGAGGAAAATTTGTGGTTTTTTCCCCAAAGCTGGACTCCAGCCACCCTCTCATGCCCATCCTGCAGCTGAGAGCATCACCCTGAGCTAGGGGGGGGCCAGTTTGGCACAGTGAGGGGTGAGCTACCTTAGAGGGGAAATTGAATTTAAGCTGCAGCTGAACACGCTGGAATCACCTCAGCTGACAGCTCTGGGGGTGCCTAAAGCACCTTTCACCAGCTCCTTGTCTGCTCCCTAGATTGCTGGGAAAGGGACCTTGTGAGCCGCCTGTGTTTGTAGAGCAAATATCTGTGTGTGTGTTTATATAGTTATATATATTTTATATATAGATTTATATTTGGGGGGGGTATAAATATATGTGTGTATAAATATATGTGTGTATAAATATAACATATGTAAATATATGTGTGTATAAATATAACATATGTATGAATACATATATATATATATACACACATATAAATGTGTGAATATGTGTATATATATGTGTGAATATTTATGTTATTTTTATATATATACACATATAAATGTGTGAATATGTGTATATATATTTTTATATATACATATAAATGTGTGAATATGTGTGTGTATATATGCATATATGTGTGAATATATGTTATTTATATATATATACACATATAAATGTGTGAATATGTTATGTTATATATATATATGTTATTTATATATATACACATAAATGTGTGAATATGTGTATATATATGTATATGTGTGAATATATATGTTATTTATGTATATACACACATAAAAATGTGTGAATATGTGTATATATGTATATATATGTATATGTGTGAATATATATTTTATATATACACACAAATAAAAATGTGTGAATGTATATATATGTGTAAATACATGTTTTTTATATATAAACACATATAAATGTGTGAATATGTGTGTATATGTGTATATATATGTGTGAATATATATATGTTATATATACATATAAGTGTGTGAATATGTATATATATGTACATATATGCATATATGTTTGAATATATATGTTATTTTTATATATACACATATAAATGCATGAATATGTGTATATATGTGTATATATATGTTATTTACACATATACACAAATAAAAATGTGTGAATGTGTGTGTATATATATGTATGGATATATATGTTATTTATATGTATACACACATATGAATGTCTGAATGTGTATATATGTATATGTGTGAATATATGTATTTTATTTACATATATACACATATAAATGTGTCAATATGTGTGTATATATGTGTATATATGTATATATATGCATATATGTGTGAATTTATATGTTATTTATATATATGCACACAAAAATGTGTGAATATATTTGTATATGTGTATATATATGTGTGAATGTATATGTTATATATAAACATAAGTGTGTGAATGTGTGTATATATATGTGAATATATATGTGAATATATATGTTATTTACATATATACACACATAAAAATGTGTGAATGTGTTTATGTATATATATGTGTATTTATGTTTATGTATGAATATATATGTTATTTATACATACCCACATATAAATGTGTGAATATGTGTATATATATGTATATATATGCATACTTATGTGTGTTCATATATGTATGTCTATATGTATGTTTGCATGTATAATATCTCTTTTACACATGTATTTTGCTTGGTTTAAATGTTTAAATCCAATGACCCATACACTCTTTCTTTAAAGGCTGAAATCATTAGGCTGGCAAGATTTTTCCCTTCCAAATATTCTCCACATTTTGTTGCAACCGTGAATACAGGCATTTATTTTATGGAAACGGTGATTTTTGGTGGGTTTCAGAACTGTTTGCATTGGTATGGCAAGGGAAGTGCCACAGCTCATGGTTTTTGAGGAGGGGTGATGCACATACATCATGTTTTCTAAATCACTCACTCCTTGCTCTGAAACCTGTCCTGTGTAATCACGTGCTATCAAACAACAGATATTTTCCATCCTCAAACGTGTGCCCACGGCTTGTAAAATAATCCCTTTATGCCTCTCAAATCCCATAAGATTGTGGTAATTATTTGGAGTTAAATGCCAGAATATCACTTTGAACCTTTTCAGTAGATTCAGAATCCTCACTGGAAGCTGTTACACAGTAGTTTTTTATGCATTACCTATTATAATAGCAGAACTGTTCCAGAAGGATGTGAAAACTGCAGCTTATAAAAAAATTATATGGATATCTGTGACAGAGTAATATATGGAAACCTGTCATATAGAGGGGGGCTTGATAGTTCTCTTATTGTATTTCTGTGTTAATGCAATCATAGACAGTATTTTCTACAGAAGATGCTAAAGCTTGTTGAAAGACAGTGAATAGTAACTATTCTAAACTTGATTCATTTAGGAGGGTTCTAAATCAGTCAATTGGTAGAGTAATATTTTAAACACATTTTGCTCTCTTTATAAACTGATTTTTCTTCCACACCATTTTTTGAGGAAAATATCAGTTTGGGTTTTTTTTAAGGTTTTCACCTTTTTTTTTTTCCCTGAAGAGATGAATTGTATCATTTATGTACTCAAGCTCTTGGGTATCCCTCAGCTTGCCACAGTATGGTTCTTCTCAAAAATCACAGCTGGGGGAGACGAGGAATGAATTTATAGACATTTATAGACATCAAACCCTATGGGTTATATATGTCTGAGATATTTAGGAGGTCCTGGCTGGAGGCTGGAGACCAGACACAACTCTGGGTTTGCCGGGACCAGTGCGGGGATCCTTGGTGGCTTTGCTGCAGTTGTGAGCTCAGGTGCTGTGGTTTAGCATGAAACACTCCAGAGTATCACTGTGGCTGTCAGTAATGAAGGGATGGGACTATTTTTAAGTTAGGAATTATTTATTGCTCAGATAAACATCAGTCTCAGAGGCTGGGAGATTTTAGAGGAGCAAGAACGTGGCCATAGCTCAGAGTAGTCCCAAGTTCTTTGTTACAAGGCAATACAGAACTTTCTAACTTAATAGATAGGTGCTACAGGGTTGATTTTACTTTTCTAACCTATCACCTTTATTTAATTCTGCTGCACTCCAGATGCTTTTATCCAACGGGCTTTTAACTCACAGGCACACATATTATAACTTCTAAACTCCCAGCCTACTCCATGCTATTGCATTACTGCACTATAAACCCTTCACCATCCTGTCAATACAGTTTCTCACTCACTTAAGGCATATTCTCACTTACAACTATAGAAATGTAAGTTTATGATTTTTCTGCTTAAATGTCTGTGTGTTGTGTTTTTACATCTACAGATCAAACTCTTCAGGGTCTGCGGAAGTTTGTGTTTTTCTGATTCTCTCTTGCTTAAGGCATAATCTCACTCACAACTATAGAAATGCAAGTTTATGATTTTTCTGACTAATATCTGTGTGTTATGTTTTTACATCTGCAGATCAAACTCTTCAAGGTCTGTGGAAGTTTGTGTTTTTCTGATTCCCACGCCAGGGGAAGGGCTGAGCATGAAATTGGTCATGTCTGCAAACACATATTCTATTTGGGTGTGCAGTAACACACATTCAGCTGTGCAGCTTAATGAAAAGTAGCTCATTAAGCTGTGGGTTAATCAGACCTGTAAAATCACAGCCTTAATGTGTGCAATTCATAGGGGCCATCCCTGCTCTTGTGCCACAGTGCCTCTGTTTTTCCAGTTCTGACTGATAAAGACTGTCTTTTCTCTATTACACATCACATTTACTCCTCTGAGATTGGCTTTGGGGATATGGATTTGTGGAAAGCCTTGTAAAACGAGTCTCTGAACTGACATTACATATTACAATTTTCAGAACGCTGTTCTGAGGGGAAAACTGCCTTTTCAAAATTCAGCTTCCTCATAAGAGAATGCTTTTCGTGAGAACGTGTTCTTACACCTGGATTCAAATTTCAAGTGAAAATAAGAGGCACAAATGTTCATATTCCTGAGTGCTAGCAATCTTACAGCTCTAAAAATTACAGCTCTGGCTGGCAGCATTGCCTTATTCCTTACTGCCATAAAGAAACACTTTTGCCCCTTTCCCAAAAGAAGAGAAATATAATTTTTTTAAAAGTAAATAAGAATAGCTCTTCAGGCATATATACCTCAATATTAGTATCACTAATTATAATAATTATTACATATCAGTGTAACCTCTTCATCCTGAATTTCTTTTCAAAGCCCGTTGTTTAACAAAGTCTAAATATCCAGTTTTATGCAATTTTATTCTGTAGATACACGTAGACATGTACAATAATGTACAGAATATGTTTATTTGTAGAGAGAATTTAGCTTTTTGTGTGTCTTAACAGCTTTAACATTAGAAGATTGTTTATGTAAGGCCCTTACCACTGCAGTATACCACCAGATGATTTCTTGAATTGTATCTAAAATGAAAATATAATTTGAATTTTGAGTATGCTAACCAATTTTTTTTTTCATCACTAAGCAATGTGGTTTTTTAAGTCCATTTGTTTTTATTCCAAAATTGGAAGAACTCCTTATGAAGCATTCCCACAGTCAACGTTTACAAGGGCACCAGGAATATAAAACAAAGACAATTTTTAGGATTTTGTTAAGACTCATGTTTATCACAGTGTGGACAAAAATGCAAAGAGAAGCATTTTCTTATCTATTCCTGTTACATTAGAAAAGTTCATGCCCCACTCTTAGCATTTTCCAACACAGCTGTAGAGTAGTTTAAAGCCTATTTTTTAGATAAGTGATGCTCAATTTGTCTTTGATGATCCGCATGATTCAGGTGAGATGGGAGCACGGTCGGGCCCTCATTTGCATAAAAATTAATCACAGAAAAATGTAAATTGATAAAATTTTGCCTGGCTTTTCCCCCCTATTCGGGAAGGCATGGATGGCTCCCAGAAGCAATCATCTCAGTATGGTGCCACGTTGGATGCTCCACAAACGATCACATTTGTGTTGAACACTCACTCATTTAAATGTCAGCACTGATGGGGCGGTGCACCACCAGCAAAAATGAAAAATAAATACACAGCAGCTGAAGACCATCAAATCCGTGGGCATTCTTTAGGGATATATGATCTAATGTGAAAAAATTGTAGATTAATTATCCTTTTTTTCAGGATGGTAATTGTTTTAGTATCGCAGCGGAAAAAAAAAATTGGCAATTTATTTGGAATCAAACAAAAAGCTGTAATGTTAAATACGTCATTACACCATTGTGTTTATTAGAAGGCTGCAATTAATTCCTGAGGCTCCTTTGGTCTCTGGGACTGCATAAAATGGCACAAAAGAACATTGCTATTAATTTTCAAACACACTCTAAACCTGCAAATAATTTACCCAACGAAAATAAAGTAAATAACCATGCAGAATACAAATTTCCTAGGTTTTTTGTTTTTCTAAAGTGCATATTTGCATGGCACTGCTGTCACATAATAGTATTTCATAGTCCATCATGAATTTCTCATCTATTTAAAGGAGGGGAATCTTTTTCCTCATTTCATATATGTGTAATAGATGGAATCTTTGTATATATATAATATATTGTGATATATGGAATATATTGTAATATTGTAATATATTCCATACATTACAATATATGGAATAATATATTGAATATAAGGAACATGTTCCATATATTGCAATAATATGGAATATTAAAATATATGGAATATACCGTAATATTCTGGAATATAGATATTGCAGAAAAATTGCCAAATGCCCCCAAGAGCAGGTAGCACAGAACCCACCCCCTCTTGTAATTTTATGTTAAAAAATAAGCTTGCTTCTGCTTCCTCATGGAGTAAGTTTCAAATAAGGGAGTAAATAAATGGTTTGCAGTGGTTACTGCTCCAAATTTGTATTTCTGACTGAGCTAAATCCAGCATAGAGAAAAGAAATGGTAGTTTACACTCCTTTCCTGGTTTGTTTTTCTTTTTTTTTTTTTTCCCCACCCTCTGCCTTTAAGAAGCAATCTCTAGAAAATTATAGCAACACAAGGCCTTGTGTAATTTATAATCATCTGTAATAGGTCAGGCACAGTGCATTAGATCAGTGCATTAGATCTTCAGGGGCTGGAATTCTGTGTTTCAGCACTGCAGTCTGAGCTTGAGCTGAGAGGATCAATTTTGAAAGCCATTTATTAGGCCTGAGTTAGAGAGCTTTGAATATTAGTATAATAAATAGTATAAGTTAATTTTTTTTCCCCTTTACATTTTTTTTTTAATTTAGAGGGATCTGGCAGTAGTTGCTTATGAGATTTATCAGGGACACAGCCCAACTGTAATTCACATGCTTTTATACCTTTTGAAAATTTTGAATTGAAATCATTGAATTGAAATTGAAGTTATGACTGTGCCACTGTATTAAAACATTTACGTAATACAAATTAAAAGAACCACTTTATCATCATTTCACAGGACTACACCTGGCTTTTTACAACAGTTTTAAATGCAGGGCAGTGGTTCTACTTGCAGCTAAAATAATATATTTATATATTATAATATATCTATCATATATTTATAAAATATATCTATTTTATATATTATATATATAAAATATGGTATATAATATTTTTAAATTTTGTTCTTGAACTCCATGTTTCAGAATCTGGCTGCACTGAGGATAAGAACATTTTGTCAGCTGTTTCAGCTCAGCAAATATTTCAGTAAGGGTATATATTACTTGCTTTCTGAAAATGCAGGGCATTTGAAATTTTGGCATTGGATGGATGGGAATTTAACCCCTGCCTGGAGGAGTGGGGATTTTTTAGGGTTGTCATCCTCTGTTCACATGTACAGCTGCCAGTGCTGGCACTGCTGCTGCGCCCTTGTTTCTCCTGGATTTCCTTTGGGCCCTCAGCCTGTTCCTGTCCCTGCTGCTCCCTTGGACATGCAGATCCTTCTCTTGTGCTGCACAAATCTCTACTTTGAGTGTGCTAACCAGTATAATTTCTTTTCATCACTAAGCAATGCGTTTTTGTAACTCCGTTTGTTTTTTATTCCGAAACTGGAATAAAACCACACTGCCCTCCTCACTGCCCATTCCTGCCCCATTCCCCACTGCATTTAACCCTTTAATATTGATCACCATCAGCAACTGCTTAACTGGAGATCATCTGCAAGCAAAACCAGGTCAAACTCTGCAGCATGGTGCTCCCGTGGCAAGAAGTCAAAGGAAAATCTCAGATGACCCCTCCTAAAGATTTTCTTCACATGTAAAAGGTAAAGGATTTTTTTTCCTTTCCTTCTCCCTTAACCCCTGCACACAGAGTCCATATTGGAGATATGGAGAGACATTTGTGAAGTGCATAACTCCAGATATGTGAAAAACACTGTGGCTTGCAAGAGGAAGTAGTATTTCAATCAGATTTCATGAAATTTCTATTATTTTGTAAATATTAGACATAACATAGATCATTCCAACTAATTGGTTTTATTTAACTTAGTTTTCTTAAGATAAAGTCTATCTTTTCAAGCCTAATACAAAATGGGATAGTTCTGCTGACTTCCAGGCTCCTCAGTAAAGAGTCTTTGAAAATCTGATTATTCACTTAGAGACCTCAGAATGCAATTTTAAACACCAAGGTTTGAAAACTTTAGTCTCTATTAAAACACAAAGAAATAATGTGTTTTGCCATGTGCAGAGTGAGTAACTGCAGAAAAGATTCAGTCCTTGGCAATAACAAGTCCTAATCTGTTAAATCTTTCATGCATTTTTGTTACAGACATGCTGATTTGGCTGCTTTGGGTTCCCCCAAGTGATTCTAATATATTATAGTTAATAATTATATTATATTTAGCCATTATATAAGATTATATTATAATTTGAATGATACTGATAAACAGTATCATATTCAAATTATATCCTGTACTGGATCTTGCACTTCATTGCAACACTAGAAAGAATATAGTTGGTTTTTTTAATAGAAGAAAAAGGGTCCCTTTTTATACCTTAAGATTTAATCCTTTATTTCATGTTTGACTCTCCACACAAGAAGAAATTAATGGTCCTGTCCCTATGTAAGTGCAGCCCTCTTAGAAAATATGGAAAAGAAGCAGAGCTTTTTTTAAAAGTAATTATTTCATAGCTGGCTTTAAGGGTTCATTATACCAAATAGTCACATCTATGTCTTATTCAGAGTCCTTAAACTCA
The DNA here is from genome assembly GCF_901933205.1 of Camarhynchus parvulus. Taxonomy (NCBI): domain Eukaryota; kingdom Metazoa; phylum Chordata; class Aves; order Passeriformes; family Thraupidae; genus Camarhynchus; species Camarhynchus parvulus. The sequence continues at coordinate 1,521,327 of NC_044575.1, read as the reverse complement.
AATTACCAAGGGAAAAACAATGCTCTGAAATTCATTCTACTGTCAGCAATATCAGGTCCAGAGCACATGGCTACCCTGATGCTCTTCAAATCCTATCATGGACTCTTTAATTGTCTTTTATCCCCCTCTTTCTTCAGGTTGTTGTGAATATACACACCTAGCACAGATGGTGGAAATTTATTATTTCCAGGTAGACAAATTGCATGTAATGACCCCTTCTTCTTGGGAAAGGAAGTAAAGCAAGGTACTGTGAGTGCATCAGGAATAGCCAGGATTCAGAAACAAGCTAAAAAAATATAGATAAACGCAAACTACCTGCTCTAACAGGAACTCTGATACTGCAAAACCACTGAGATTTATAAATATGCTGTATATTTATATATAAATACAATTACAGTATATTTCTATAAAAATATACTGTAATTATAAATATACTATAAGGAACTACTCAGTATAAAGGGATAACTGAATATAGGTATTTATTTGTTTCTCCCAAATCTTAATCTGCAACTACTTTTTTGGTATTAAATAGTCTAATGACATGAAAAATGAGTGAGTCATATAAATATATAAATATATATTATATATATAAATGAACATATAAATATATAATATAATATATATAATATATTATACATTATATAATATGTAATATATATGATATAGTATATAGACTATATTATAAATTATATGATATTATATTATATATAAATATATAAATATATAAATATATAAATATATAAATATATAAATATATAAATATATAAATATACTGTAGGTGCTTCACTGTAAGGAACCAGTCAGTATAAAGGGATAGCTGAATATAGGTATTTATTTGTTTCTCCCAAACTACTTAATCTGCAACTACTTTTTTGGTATTAAATAGTCAAATGACATGAAAAATGAGTGAGCCATTGGAAAAAACTAGCACTAAGAGAAAAACCTAGCTGGTATTTTGTGGTTGTTCTTGTTCATTTGTCAGAAACTGCAGATTGAAATAAACCAGTGGTGAAAGGATATTTTGGATTTTTTTCCTGTATGTATCACAAACTATAAACAGAAATTCTCCCTGCCCTGAGCAGGGCCTTCTTTGGTGTGTTTAGGTATTTGTTTTTCAGGTTAGATGTCAGTAGTGATGGCATGTCTTAAAGAAAACAAGAACCAAAAAAAATACATTAAGACTGGCCAGGAGCCTTCTCATTTCGAAAATAGCCAGAAAAACTCATAATCCCGATTAAGCCATGAATACTGAGATGGATTCAGTTGGAGACCATCTAGATGACAGAAGTTCCTTAACTCCAGGTGTAAGTGCTGTTAATTTTGGTGAATGATTATCAGGGGAGTTCCAAGTGTGTAACTAGCCTCAGCCAGTGACTTTGTGAGCCTCAAGCAGCCTGCCCTGCTCCTTTTCCCCTTTCAGTAGACAAAAAAACCCCTCTGGGACAGCGGCACACCATAGCATCATGTTCTCTGAGAGCTGTCCTGCTTGCTTTGAGAAACAATCCTGTGGTTTTTTTTGGTTTGGATGTGCTCTCTCTCACACCAATCGGCCAATTTCAGTGCATTTACATCTTACAGAGAGCTGGGCACCTCAAAAGGCTCTCAGGTGAAGCCAATTAATCTTTGTGTTGTTGAACAAAAGTCAGAACAGCTTCCTCCAGCACGGTAGAAGTACAGTATTCCACAGTACTAACACTTCTTTTTCCCTTTGCAAGGTGCAGTAGGGCAAAGAAAAGCAAATAAACCCGGCTGTGTTAATTCCAGCCAGTTTGTGATCAACAGCAGCAGCCTGCTAGTGCAATTTGCCAGGAGCCTACCAGGGCTCAGCTAACTGCAGCAGATGTTTGCAAGAGGCTCCTTTTGGATGCATTGTTCCAACGTGGAACTGCAGTCAGCCACAGCTAGGTTCAGCCAAATTCAGAATCTGAAGTTTGATTGCCATTGGGAAATTAGCTCACACTCCAGTTCAGTGTGTTTAAATGATTTTTAAGTCAAAACAATGTCACTGCCAGGAGGTCCCATCTTTCAGACAATTGAGAGATTGTGCACCAGCACAAGAACTCCAGCTGCTTTTGTCTTAAACAGCAGCCTAAATAAAAGGACTCACTACACACCTGACTTCCAACTTTTTCATAATTCACACATGTCAGATTTGCAGGCTGTGCTGCGTAGCTCCTTTCTGCTAATTACATGTTGTCTCACACTGATGCCATATAGCTCCTTAAATCATGAGCCACTTCTGAAAATTCAACCCAAAATATCTGCACAGAACATTCTTGGCAGTTGTTTAGTTACAACAATTTAGGCACTTCTCTGTCCTTGTTGACTCTTCTCTTTTAGCATCCCTTTTCTACCCAAACCTAGTTCATGGGAAATCAAAACTAAGGGATGGGAAGTGTGGTGTCCATCAGTGTTCCTGACTGGCATGTGAGAGCTTTGTCCAGTTGCTAACTGGGAGGCTGCTCTGTGGTAAAGATAATTAAATACACCTGGGAAGATCAATATATTGACTTTGTGTGGGGAAAGTAAACTAGCAGCTATAGATTTTTTGTTTGTTTTGTTTGTTTATTTCCAGGAATTTCAAAAGAACACTCAATTACAAAGTAAGGGTAGGGATTTTTCTTATGGGTCAAATAAAAACATGATCAGTGTTACTGTTGATAAATAAATTTCGCATATACTAAACCTGGAAATAAAATTCGAATACTTTGTTCATAGTTTGCCAGGAGTTTTGTGATTTGCATTTACATATGTGTGTGTGAAAGAGATTCAGGGAGACCTGCCAGCTACTCAAAGCATGAGTAATTTTATTTCACTTTTTTTGTAATGCCTACTAAAAAAAACCAACCAACAAACAAAAAACCATAACCGTGCAATCTGTAATAAACTGAACACACCAAAAGAAACCTTGTCCTCTGGCAGAGAGGAAAGTATCTGTCAGAAAGCTTTGTGTGAGTCACTATCTCCATCTAGTGCTGCCAGCAGGGAATTGGGCTGCTAAACCCTCCTTGGTAGGGACACTGCAAGCACAAGAGATTCTGTAATGACATAAAATTATTCTTCATATAAACAGTTACTGTGTCAGCCATTAATTCATTATAGATTAAAATATGCCAACGTTTCATTTGTGACACACAAAGTTTATAAATTGGCTATAAAAGTTCACCAGGTGTTGACATTTGCAGCCCTTAGGGTTTTCTGCAAAGACCTTTTGGTATACAACCATTAATATGTTCATTATTGTTAATGAAGATGTTCATCAATAATAAATAGCACAGGAATCTTGGCAGGAACTTCACTGAACCATGGAGAGCCCTCGTGGCTGCAGAATCGCTGGGTCAAGGATTAATTTCCGATTGACCAATCTGTAAATCAGTGAGTGGCTGATACATTACGGGCAGTGCTCTGAGACAGGAGAAAGGCAGGCAATGCATAACTTAATTCAAGGAATTAAAACTGACAGGGTTATACTACAACAGTTTTCTAACAGTCTCTTTTTTTTTTTGGAGTCTCTTTTGTTGCATCTTTTGCTCCAATGCCAACTTAAAAAATAATTGCAATTCACCGCTGTTTGCATTACCTCCTCAAACCTGGAAGAAAATTACTGTGAAATAGTATTCAGCCCTATGAATAAAGCATGTGCAAAACATAACTTCCCAGCTCAGGAAATAGCATTTTGCAATAATTCCAGAAACAGAAAGACCAAGACAAGCAGTGACTTTGATCTGCAATTTGTTTTGTGCTTTTAGACACTTGGTATGAGTTCTCACTACAAATTTCAGTCTTGTTTCAATACAGTGAATAGCACAAGGAATTAGCTTGTCGCCTTTTTTAGGGAATTAGAGGTGGATAAAAGTGTGACTGATGGAATTTGTGTGGATTTCTGTGCACTAATAAATGTTTTATATCTATTTTTTTGTAAGAAACAAGCGGAACCTGTTTTATGATCTTATAGTGCTTTTAAGGACTCAAAACCAGACTAAGCTTTCCACGGTCTTTCTGGTAGATATATTGAAATTTATTTTTTTTTTGATTCTGAAACTTATAGTAACCATCATAATTGAAATTATCTAAGCCACTTCCATCTTTTTGGGTAATTTTAAACCCATGTTGTTTTCTGATTATGAGCTGTAACTAATTTATCTAATCTTGCTCAAATAAGATAGTCACATCCCCCAGTTTCGTAGGACACCTTATAAATTCAGATATTATCAACTTAAATCAAGATTAGGATTATAAATATTTGCTATGAGTTATAATAAGTTAAATAAGTCAGGATAAGAATGGTGATTAACTATTTTTTCTCATTTAGTTCAGACTTTGAGCATTGTTTGGATCTAATTCTATTGGTTATGATATAAAAGTGAAGTGTTGTATTAAGTACTTTCCTCCATCTTCTACAAAAAGAAAATACATAAAAACAATTAGATATCAATAAAATAAAAACTGCTGTAATAGCTTCAGATGGTTCAAATAACTTGCAAGGTTCATTTAAATGTCTGAGTTTCAGTGTGCTGTCGTGAGGACCTTTGGAGTTCGGTATGACTGTCAGGAAATGATTCATGGATGTGATAAATGGTAACTGATACATGGATTAGTCTTCCTTTTGTCTGAGCAGAGGAGGCAGCTGTTCAATCCTGCTGCAGCCCTTGCTGCTCTCCTGAAATGGAGCAGCTGGGGCAGAGACCCTCACGTTCCCCTTCCAAAGGATGGAAGGAAAATGTCACTTTTTCTCCACGCTGTGTTCGAGATAATAATCGTGGGACTGTCTTCTCACCATCTTTGTGACTGTTGCTTCCTACAGGGAACATCTCCAACACCCCAGCTTGGGCAGTCTCCAGCGACCCAACTCTTTAAAGCCTCTCTCTGTGTTTTGGGATGTTGGAACCCGAGGTACATCCATTAAAATCCTCTGACAGAAGGCAGGTAAGGCCCTTGTCTTTGCTCGCAAGCTGTGCCTGGGGGTGTGTATTTTATTGCCACCTGTCAGAGCTGGGGCAGTTCTCTGCTGTTCATGGGGCAGTTTTTTCTTTATCTCTCCCACAGCCAACCTCCCTCCAGGAGATTCCTTCTTTGAATGGGCCATTAATTATTAATTATCTTCTGTCCATGGCCAGTGACTGTTCCTGCAGGGCTGATCCAATTCCAGGATCCCATGGGGAGTCAGGGCATCTTCTGACCCTGGCCGTGGTTTGTTTTCTTTTTTTGTACTATTGCATTTGTATTTTTAATTTTTCTAGTAAATAACTGTAATTCCTTCTCCCATATCTTTGCATGAGAGTCCCTTAATTTCAAAATTGTAATAATTCAGAGGGAGAGGGGGTTTACATTTTCCATTTCAAGGTAGGCTCCTGCCTTCCTTAGCAGACACCTGTCCTTTCAAACCCAGACAGCTTCGCATTTTTGTCACCTGAGAGAGTCACTGCTTCTTTACCCAAACAACTGCATCCCATAAAAACACCTCCTTCCTCTGCACTTTGTCACCAGAGCTCTCAAGAGTTCCTAGAGCAAAGCTGTACCTCTGGCTGCTCTAGTGAAGGTGTGTAAGTGACACAGGAATGAATTATGCAGTTACCTGACAGCAGCACAGGCTAGAACAGATTCTGAGAAAACATCCATGAGTGTTTGAAAAACTTCCTAAATCACACCTCCATGACTGGACTCCTCTCTAGAGAAAAAGAAATTATTTAATGCTGCAGCTGGTGATCTGGGGCCTCATCCTGGCCCATCTGCACCCAAACTAAGGTGCTCAGCAGGATGCTGCATGCAGGATCATGGACTGGATGCTGCTGGCTTTTTAAAAGATGTTTCTCTATCTAATTTTCATCGATTTCAATGGATTACTCTTTAAAAGTCAAGTGCTAAACCAATGAACTGAAGCACTAAAGCCACACTATGAAGGTCAGTATTCATAACCTCAAATGGATCAGATTCTTGTCCATCAGAGCAGAGCCTGCAGTATGATAATGTACACTCTGTACATTAACAACAGAAATACATATTATATTATATTATATTATATTATATTATATTATATTATATTATATTATATTATATTATATTATATTATATTATATTATATTATATTATATTATATTATATTATATTATATTATATTACATTACATTATATTATATTATATTACATTATATTTCACTATATTATATTTCACTATATTATATTTCACTATATTATATTTCACTATATTATATCACCATAATATATATTACTATATTATATTAATATATTATAATATATTGTATTCTATATTATATTAAATCACCACCACTGAACCACCAGATATCTCAAACAGGGTTGAATATATCCAGTGGACACAAAAAAAAACCCAAACCTGAAGGTCTGTGTTTCCATTGTTCCTCTGTAGATAGAATTTTTTTTTGTTGCTGCAAATGTTTATTTTTACATAGTCTATGTTTATTTGGCTCTAATGTTAGTAATATTTAAACTGCTGAAGAGAACTGAACTACAGTCACATGCAAATTTATTTAATTCTTTAGTATCTCTAATATTCTTCTTTTTTACCATTTTAGTGATTTTTTTCTGAGGATTAGCTTTTATGTTTACTTCAATTGTTGGCTTTCCCTTCTTGTGAAAGTAGCAAATGTCATGATTTGAATTTTGCAAAGATATTTGATCACATTCAGTTAAAAATTAGTAGGCCAACTAAATTAATAGTTTTCCAATGTTTTCTTTCTGCTTCCACAACAGATTTCTTTTACTTCTCTTGAAGTGAAGTTGTCCTAGCTGGGTTAGTCTGACCTACAGCCAAGTGTTAAGTTAAAAAACAAAAGAACAAAGCAAAATGAAATCTCGTATTTGCTGAAGCAAAACTAAAGAAATAAAATATATCCAGCAAAGTTCAGTCCTTTTTTATTCCTAAGTTGCACAGGAGCTGTAGCTGCTGCTCAGCAGAGTGCAGCATCTGCTCTGTCTGCAGAAAGTATTTTAATTGATGTTTCCTGAAGATCCCCTAGTGCAGTTTGGGGTTTTTATCTCATATTTTTTAATATGAGGCATTAAATTAACTTGATAATTCAGCTATCACTCTTTATTTCTTTACATCTTTCTAATACTTTCTTTAAAAAAATGTCTGGTGTTACAGATAAAATATATTCTGATTTGAAGACCTTATGATTTCTGAGGAATTAACTGAAACTCTTTTATATCCCAATTACATTTCTGAGAAGAAAAGCAAGACTCTTCAGGCCTGTAGAATTTCAGAGAAACTTCTGGGAGACAAGGAACCCTTATTAATAAGAAACACGTATCTCAAAGGAAAACATGCCTCAAGTTCAGCTCTGATTCCAGGATTTCAGGGTGAGTCCCAGAGGTACATCTGGTATTGAATTAACTTTCCTGAGCCTGGGATCTGTATTGCACAGAGCCTGCAGTGAAATTTTCATCTGCTGAGTCTCTGTGGAAGTGGGCAGTACAGCTGGCATTATCAGACACCACTGGTGGGACAATCTAGTAAATCATAGAAGTAATAAATCAAATATAAATTTAGGCACAGGCACGAAGTTTGGAAGGGATGAATTTTGCATTTGTGCATCTCAGAAAGTGGGGGCTCTTAAATAGGTTCTGTAGTTGAAGTATGATATTTTTGAGTTGTGATTGGTGGTGCTTCAGATACCAATTGATCATTTTATTTGCTGCACAGTGTAATATTTACCATTTAACACTTACTTTAACTTTTGCTATGCAAAATGATAAATAATATTAAATAATAATAAATAATAATAAATCCCATAAAGAAATAATAAATTAAAATACTAATTAAAGAATTAATAATTAAATATTAATATAAATAATAAGTGATGAATAATATTTTAATAAAAAGTTACAAATAATGTTATTTAAATAATCTATTAATAAATAAATAATAATAGATGGTAAGTAATATTTTTAAATAATAATAAATCTAAAAAATAAATAACATTTATTTTAATATGTTGAGTGTTTTCCCATCTGAGTGGGCTGTAAAATCAAGTAGCTGTTTAAAATGAAGCTCAAAGATCGCAGCTCCAACGTTAGACCTGGATCAAAATGTGCTCCTGGAAGCTGAAGTGCACGTGATCAGCTGTAGAATCAGGGTGTTGATCCACTTCAGGTTGTGCTCTCCATCTCTGCAAGCTGCACCTGGGCATCTCCTTCAGCACACAATGCAGATTTCAAGCTTCAGCACTCAATCTTCAACACCCAGACCTGTAGTTTCACAATGCATCTGGGGAAAGAAAGGAAGAAATTTTACTTTATCCTTTTACTTACTAATTGTTTTCCATTGTCCTTTTCTAGGATTTACCTATATTTTCACATGGCTGTGAAGGGACAAACATGAAACCTGGCCAGCAGACACATTCCAGAGCAGAAAACTCCTTCTGGAACAAGGTAAAATACATGCTGTCCCTACTCCCAAATGGAGATTTTAATGTACTGAGTGCATAACTGAAGCAATTGGAGCCCCTTCACCAGGGAAATTCTGCATTAAAATAGTAAAATTTTGTAATGAGCTTCAACTGTTATTCAAAATCATTTATTATTATTAGCCCTTCTGGGATTAATAGATTAATTAAAAAAAAGTAGTGCAGCTATTAATCCCACTGCCACTGATGGTAGTTTGTTTCACTTATGCTAGGTCTAAGAATGCAGGGCAGGTTTAATTCTTCTGTGCAAATGCATTGTGTGAAGGTTGCCATTTGAAAAGGAATAAATGAAAATGTTCATTGGTTAGGAAAAGTCACAGGAAATAAAACGAAACTTTAAAGTTTGCCCTTTGTTGACCTTTAATGCTGAAACACCAAGCTTCAGAGGCTGCTATTTCCATGATAGTATGCTACTGAGGGTTTAGATTTTTTAAAAAAGCTTTTTTCCACTGCTTATTTCATCAATGTTCACCTGTAAATCACATAAATTTAAAAAAATGTACTTTCTTGGCACTTGGCCTACAGATATCCTTTCATATCTGTCATACTTATTTGCATGTAACAACTTTATGTGTTGGGTTTCTTTAATATACCCAATAATTTTAAATTACAGCATTTCTGCCTCTGAAGAATACAACTCCATTCTTAATCACATGAACACACTTGTTGCAACTGATAACAGGTAATTACAACTTGGAGTGTTTTAGGGTGACATAACTGGACTTTAAATTACAAAACTTTACAACTGTATTAAACCTGAATTTGATAGATTAGCCTTGCTCAATAAAATAATTAATCAGGAACTGAAGCAAAAGTTGTCTGCTTCAGTAAGTGACTGTTATCTGTCAGGCTGTGTGGTTTTAGTGGCCTTCACTTGCCAATACATCCATTGAACAGAGATTAAAAAATTACATGAGGGGAAGGAAAGGGGACAGCATTAATTCATGTGTGCTCAACATCCACTTAAGAGGAAGGACAATGCCAGTCACACCAAAAACTGTTTCAAACACCCAGGTGCATTTCAAATAGTACTTTCCACCCGGGATCTTCTACAGTCACCTCTGATCATAAAATTAGAAGGTAGAGTATTCTGCAAGACAGTAAAATGCCACTCCAGAGAAGACTTAGTTATGCTTGATTTCTGCAAGCCAAGGGAGTCATCACAGTGGCAGTGATGTTTGAAAGGGCTTTGCTGTGTTTGCAGAGTGAAGGTCACACTTAAGATGTCCCAGACCCTGTGGAACACTTCCTTTGGCACTTCAGGTGGCCTTGCATGCCCATTGCTTTCAAGGCTGAGAAGCTGGAAAGATCTTCCTTTGTGCTCTTGCACAGAGGCTTGCTGCTCTCTATAAACATTTGCATTGCACTTGCCTGAGGTTAACTTCAAATACACACTTCTCTGCAAGATGCTGATGAGACAAAGCAGAAACTGAGAGGGGTTGTTGAAGCAGATCTATCAAATCACAGTAATGTGTTGCTCTTTCACTGAAAGCACTTTTGCTAGCCACTTGAAGTGCTGCTCATCCTCGATAGCCTGCTCACTAGAGAAGTTCCCAGTCAACAAGTCTTACTGCTTTATGCCTCTGAAAGTGCAAGGGAGCAGGAGACAAAAGCAAAGCTATCAGCTGTTACTGGAAGAGATATCACAAGTGTGGTAAAAAGAGAGTGAGGACACAGTAATTCATTTTAGTAGTGGTATAAAATTAATTTCTTTGATCCCAGTTGACTTTGAGTTCATCTTAAGCTAGGAAAAAAACCCCAGTTTTCTATAATTTAATCAGTAGCTTGCTCTAAAAACCACAGTGCAGGTCACCACTTTCTCCCTTTGCATTGAATTAATTTCTTAATCCAAATAGAGAGTGAAAATTACCCTTTGAGCATATTTTACCGTGTCAGTGGTTTGCATTCACATGATCTATTCCTTCAAATCCCTTCTGCTCATTTCAGAAGGAACTTCTGGACTTGTGAGCTAGAGCTGAAATCTTCCTTAGCACATACAGTGCAAGACATACAGACTTGGGAGGATTTAATTTATTTTTTTTTAATATTTCTGACAGCAATATTATTTACATGATTGTTTACATGATCCACGAGTGTGAGACAGGGTTTATGAAAAAGTTTCCAGTCCAAGTTTAAGGTGTGGCTCTGGCGCCTTTGAACAGCCACTTTCCCAGCTGGCTTGGTGTGCCTCCCACCCTGAGCTGACCCCCTGAGGATGAGCCTGCAGTGGAATTGAGAGAGTTCTGGCCTCATATGAACCAGATTTTACCTGTGGCACCCATTGTGGAAGTGCTTGTAGAAGGTCGGGCAGGGACTGAAATCCCACCTGGAGCAATTTAATGCTGAGCACAAGAACTGCTCTGTCAAAGGTTTTTGCAGCAAACCCTGCAAAGTACACACCAACTCAAACAGTTCTTTAAATATCTGTTACTAAACATTGAAAGCTCACTTGATCAACTCTATATATGATATTTTTAATCAAGGGGATAACCCTCCACATTCTCCATTGTGATTTTATGTGGAAAGGATAATATATATGCCATGAAAAAACTTGTATGTAATGAATAAGTTAAATATATTGTTTCTCCTATTATTAGCTGAAATGTTACCTTTTGACCTTCCTTTTGAGGTTTTTTGGAACATTTGATGCTTCTGATAATAGTTTAATATTACTTTCTTCACATTGATTAAATACACTTCATACATCACTGAACAATGAGTAACATTCAAATAAGGCTGTCCATTGAACTGCCTGCAAAAATGATAAAGTAAAAAATTAATCTCCAAAGTAAAGTCAAGCCTGAAATTGAAATCTTTGATGCATACATTTCATAATTAGTTCATTCTGCTATATCTAAAATGCAAATACAGTGCTCTTAAAATAATTCAGGTCTTCCTGCCTGGAAGCATTAATGAATTGTTCTAGCTGCTGCACCTCTGACTTGGAAGGATTCTGGAGTCATTTGGCTTTTTGGCATTTTCTTTGTTAAGTTGCTGAATTTTCCTTTTTTATAAAGTGGCTTAAAATAGCCCTTCTTGTCTCTTGTGTTACTTTAACTCTTATTTCAGGCACAGGATCCACCTACACATCAAGGGAAAAAGAAATTCCCAGAATATGAGCAGGATCAAAGCTTAAGGATAGAATTGAGGTCATTCCCCCATTGCTCTGCCATCACCAATTTCTGACCATTTTTTTTCACAGTCCAGCTGCTGTAGAATATTCTCCAAACTACAACAGTGACATTTTCCTGTCGTGGGAGGTTTGCTGGCTTGTGGATTTTTTGCCTGTGTGCATGGTTTTCATTTTGTTTTGTATTTACATATTTTAGGTTAGATTTTTTTCCTCCTTGGGGACCTCAGCAGCATTAAGCCAGCAGAAGCAAGGGTATGAGTATGGCCAGAAATGTTTTTGCCACACTGTGTCTGACCTGAAATCCTCTCTCAGGGAAATGCTGTTTCCTTCCTGCAGCAACCATGGTGAGTGCTAATGGAAAAAATAGATCATAATTGTTGTCTTTTGAGTTTTCTAAGCTTAAATGAAATTTAAGTCCCTGAATCTGACTTAACCAAATATCTGTATCATCCTCTGTGTGGCTGAGTTCCTAATTTTTTGTGAAATTACTGATTGGTTACTGGACTAAAACCTTGCAAGATGTGAGAACTGAAAGGTTAAGTCAGTAAATGAACAGTATCTGTATTGAATTAATAAGTCAATAGTAATATTCTTTGCGTCTCACTTCTAAGACAATAAATCATTGCGTTCAAGGGTGAAAAAACTTTAAATAAATGATGCAACTTTGCTGATGAGTGAAGAAAATTAAATCTTACACTTTGGCCCAAACAACTTCACTGTAGAAAAATAAATCCTCTGATGTAAATGTTAAAATTCAGCTTATGAATAAGTAAAATCTTCATTTTATAACATCTAAGCAAGAAAAATAATTACAACAAGGAATTTTTAATGCTTATAAAACATCAGCACTCTCATATATTCTGAGAATACCGGTTTATAATCTGATAAAAGCAGAAAGCAAAATACTGGCTTCTACTCAGCTATGGTACAAATCATAGAATCATAGAATGGCCTGGATTGGAAGGGATCTCAAAGATGATCCAGTTCCAACTCCCTTGCCATGGGCAGGGACTCCTTCTGCTATCCCAGGCTGCCCAGAGCTCCATCCAACCTGGCTTTAAACACTTGCAGGGATGGGGCAGCCTGTGCCAGGGCCTCACCACTCACACAGCAAGGAATTTCCCCTAAATCTAATATAAACTACTCTTTTTCGCTGTAAAGCCTTCCCCCTTGCTCTGTCACTGCATGCCCAAGTCCCTCTGCACTGCTCTTGCAGGCTCCTTTCAGGCACTGGAGGGCCACAGCTGGCTGACCCCAAAGCCTTCTCCTCTCCAGGCTGAACAATCCCCATTCCCTCAGCCTGTCCTGGTGTGAGAGGTGCTCCATCCCTCTGACCCTGGTGCTCTGCTCTGGGCTGAGAGGTGCTCCAGTCCCTCTGAGCGGAGGGCTGGTGCTCTGCTCTGGGCTCCCTGCAGCAGCTCCCTGTCCTTGCTGTGCTGGATGCAGAGCTCAGTGTAACAGAGCAGAGGGCAGGTCCCCTGAGCCTGGGCTTCCTGCTCCTTGAGCAGAGCAGAGCCCAAAAGCAGAGCAGAGGGACAGGATCCCCCTGAGCCTGTGCTCGTGCAGCAGCTCCCTGCTCTGGGTCAAGCTCCCCTGCAGCAGCAAAGGTCCTTTTGCTGTGCTGGATGCAGAGCTCCAGCTGGGATCTCCCCTGAGCAGAGCAGAGCAGAGCAGAGGGACAGGATCCCCTCTGACCCTGGTGCTCTGCTCTGGGCTCCCTGCAGCAGCTCCCTGTCCTTGCTGTGCTGGATGCAGAGCTCCCGCTGGGATCTCCCCTGAGCAGAGCAGAGCAGAGCAGAGGGACAGGATCCCCTCCCCAGCTGCTCTCAGGCTGCTTTGGGTGCAGCCCAGGCTGGGAACAGGATCCTCTGAGCCTGCTTTCTGGGCTCCCTGCAGCAGCTCCCTGTCCTTGCTTGCTGGATGCAGAGCTCCCCTGGTTCCCCAGCTGCACACTGCTGGGCCATGCCCAGCCTCTCACCCACGTGCACCCCCAGCCCTTCTCCCCAGGGCTGCTCTGGATCTGCTCATCCCCAGCCTGGACTGGTACCAGGGGCTGCCCTGGCCCAGGGGCAGCACCAGCCTTGGCCTTGTTAAACCACAGGAGATTTCCATGGGCCACTTCTTGAGCTTGTCCAGGTCCCTCTGGATGGCATCCTGTCCTTCAGGGGTGTCACCTGCAGCACTCCACCTCACGTCACCAAGTATCTCTAGCCCTCTATACAAGATGCAATACTTGTCTGTGACTTTTATTTGTAAATCAAGAATGCTTGACCTGAGCAGTTAGAAGGGTTCAAGCTAATAGGAACAAATTAGGAATAGAGCAGAAGCCTGTAGGCGCCGTAAATCTTGTTTGGAGTTGGAGAACTTCTGTTCTGTGTGGAATTTTTCACTTTGGTTATTTTTTTCTCTTTTTTTTTTTTTTTTTTTGGACCATCACAAGATTAAATTGTAATCCTAAGTATCTGTGTGACGAAAAAGAAAAATCAAACTGTAAAAATATGAAAGTCAATGAGTTACTGTTATTATTTGTGTTGTAGTGTGTTGTGGTTTTTTTGGCGTTTTTTGGTAGGGATAGAGGTTTTTTATCTACATTCATATTGGAATTGTTCTGATGTGTAAAGTGGGGTGTTTTTTGGTATTTTGGGTAATGATTTGGTGGGTTGGTATTTTCTGTAGACTTTGGGTAATATTTTTTATATGTTTTCATTTTCTACATTTGAAATATGTTTTTTTGGTGAATTTTGTTGTTATTATTTTTGTGGAATTATTTTGTTGAGCAGTTACATGGAGAGTTGTGGTTTGGTTTTTTTTTAGTTTTTGATTTGCTGTTTTTAGAAGTTTTTTGATTTTTTTTTCCTAAGGTGTTTGTTTGGATTATTGTTATATGTTGAAGAGTGCTTATCTTGTTGTAAGTTTTTATTATTTGAGGTAAGGTTGGTTGTGGACTAGGTAAGGTATTAAGTATATGTTTAGATTCTGTGGGTTTAGATTCTGCCTTAGATTGTACATATTAGAAGTTTAGAGGGAGCGCGTGTTGGAACAAGACTGGAATAGAAAAACTGGAATTCCATGTTTTTCTCTATTACAAATTCTAAACAGTTTCCACAACACACACCTCAGGCCATAGCATCAAGGTAAGAGCCAAGGATTTCTAAGTAGCAGTGACAGCACTAAATGCACTGTTATTTTTTTGCAGCCACCTCAAGACTGAACCTCTAAAAATGTAAGAAATCTCCCTATACTTAAAGACATCATTCCCATTAATCTTTAACCAACCCCACAATTGCAAAATAAGAGCATTATGCTTGTTTCAACATTTTATAAGGCAAGTTCATTGAAATTAAACTTCCTAGTGTGAAACAGAAGTTGATGCCTTGTGCAGGCTTCCCTAGAACAGAGATTAGAGAGAGCTAAAGAATAAAGCAGGGATTGATTCCAAGCATCTCCTCCATGGATCCACCTTGGGCAGCACCAGAGCCCAGCCAGGGCTGCACCCAAGAGGAACCAAAATGGCCCCAAAATGCACGAGCGCTCCCGGGGTCTCTCCCTGGGATCAGTTCTGCTCCATTTGCACCTTGCACTTCATTGTCCCATTCCAGCTTTAGCCCCTGCAGTCCCACCCTGCTTGTTTTTCTCTCTGCAGCCCACGGGGTTTGTGCTCTGGGGCTGAGATTTGGGTCATTTGTCCTTGGTGCCCAGCTGGAGCAGGAATTGTTTTGTCTCCCTGCTCTGTGCACAGAGCTCACCATCCCTGAATGTGGAGCTCAGACCCACACACTAAAGCAGCACAGAGTGTGAAAAATATAAAAAGCTGAAACCTGAGGCATCAAAGTAGCCCAGCTTTTCTGAAAACAATTGAATTGTAACAACAGAAGTGTGCAGAGGGCAATGAAAATCGAGGAGGACCTGGAGGAGGCAGCTGCATTTCCTGCATGGAGCAAGAGATGGCAATATTTTCTTATGTGTTGGGAGAGTTAGATACAGTATCTCACTCTAAAACAGTTATAAATCATACACTGACACTTGGAACCCAGCATAAAGGTTGGTTCTCAGAAACTCAGTGTGGGTATCACCTGTGGATAAATGTTAGTTTTAAGAGCTGACTGCCGCATGAAAATGCCTTTTTTACACATCCAGAACTTGAATACAAAAACATCCCAGAGCCGTCCCCTGCTAAGGTCACTCTCTGGGTTTAATTACTGCGTGGCCTTTCAGCCCAGAAGATGATATGATGTGAAAGAGTAGCAGGGCAAAGGCGCTCCCTGTGGATCACTGTTCATAGAAGAGATTTTACCTGTTTAGAAAAGATGCAGTACGCAGGCCTGTGAGAGGTGAAGAGGCTAATTTAGCTACTTGCTGAAAAAGACTCCATAAATTCCCTGTGCAGAGCTGCACATGTGCTTGGCCTTTGCATGTGAGCACGAGGAGGAAAATGAAAGGGCTGCCAAGCCCTGGGAGTGTGCAGAAAACACACGGCCAGCCAGGAGACTGTGACTCCCTCCAGCATCCCCTGGGAGATGCCCAAGGGAGTTGCCAAAATTTCTGCTGCCTTGTCCATAAAGCAGAGCAGCTGGGAGATCAACCTCAGTGTTTCTCTAGTATTTCAAATTAATAAAAAGTGAGCTTCTCCTGTCTCTGACGTGGAGGGCAGTAAATCACGCATGGGACTGTAACTGCTCCACAGCCAGCTTCCAGGACATCAGAAAGTATCCTGGGCTCTGGGTCCTAGAAAATAATACTCTTGTTTTGACATACTAATACTGGAGGAAAAAAATATATTTATAAATTTATATAATTTATAAATTTTAGATATATATATATATATAAATTAATTCTTAGATGAAGGACACCGAATGTGTTTGCTGCAGAACATATTTTGCACAAAATACAATTCTGTTTTATTTTCTCAAGCAAGTCACATGCCAAATCATGACACAAAGTGAATTCTTGCTTTTTAATACACAAATACTCCTGGCAAGAAAACACTGGTGAAATTGATCATAGGACGGATTCCCAAAAGACAAGAATGAAGAATCGTTGGAGGTTATGAACTGGTAAGAATCACAAAAGAGCACTGGCCTTATACTTTCTTTGAAATATTTTCCCATGCAGTTTCTCTTCCTTGGTTTTTCTGTTTTTCTTTTTAAATACAACCTTCCTATTCTATCTCCTTGTCCACAAGATTGCATCATACTTACTCTTCTAACATAGTTTAAGAAAGTTTCAGTAAAAAGCATAAACTCTGAATACTAATGTTTGTACAAAGCTATCAATATTTCAGGTTCACAGAAGGTTTTATCAGCATGAAATTAAGCTGCTTATTCAGATCTCAAAGGTCTCTGCAAGATTTTGTAAAATGCAACCCAGGCTTTGGGTTCAGAGAAGAGCACAATCCCTGCCTTCCCAGGCTTTGTTTTTGGGTGTGGAGAATTCTGCCCTGAGTGTTAGGACTGAGGTTCTGTCCTTGGTTGCAAGACGTGGCTGGGGGTGTGTGTTTTATTTCCATCTTTTGGAGACTGGGCAGTTCTCTGCTGTTCATTGGGCAGTTTTTCCTTTATCTCTCCCACAGCAAATCCTCCCTCCGGGAGATTCCTTCTTTGAATGGGCCATTCATTATTAATTATCTTCTGTCCATGGCCACTGAGTGTCCCTGCAGGGTTGATCCAATTCCAGCATCCCATGGGGAGATGCTGCGCCCAGGGGAGGAGCCAAGCATTCCTACCTGGATCCAATCTGAGCCTGGAGCAGCACAGCAGCCTTTGCCCCCTGCATTGCCAGAGGAGCAGCTTTCTGCTGCCCTGCATTGCCAGAGGGAGCCCAGGCCCATCTGCAGCAGCCCTGGAGCTGCAGAGGAAAACTCCCCCCTTGTGCAGGATCCCTGCTCCAGCAGCAGCACAGCTGGCACTGCAGGAGGGCTGAGCCCCCATGGGATGGGGCTGTGCCACCCCCCTGACACACAGGGGGCAGCTCAGGTTCTGACTCTGGCAGTGGTTTGCTTCTTTTTGTACTATTGCATTTGTATTTCTTTTTAATTTTCCTACTAAAGAACTGGTATTCCTATACCTATTTCTTTGCATGAGAGCCCCTTAATTTCAAAATTATAATAATTCAGAGGGAGAGGGGGTTTACATTTTCCATTTCAAGGGAGGCTCCTGCCCTCCTTAGCAGACACCTGTCCTTTCAAACCCAGACAGGTCACAGCAGTGGCAGAATGTCCAGGCTGCAGCAGCCACACTTCTGTGCAAAGACAAGGACAACTCAAAGTGTTGCACTGGCCCGTGTGTTAAAGCCCCAGAGTTATGAACACAAACTCTTCCCTATTTCTTAGAAAATTAATGCAACATTACAGCTGGTTGTCTGGCTGGCCTTTATTGTGTTTGGGAAAGAATTAGGTTTAATGCTTTAATAGGTCTCCAATATTCCCCTGTCATTTCCTTACTTTATTAGGCACTATTTCCTGCAAAGAGTCTCACAAATGAATTTGAGGAAAGCTAATGTGCTGCTCTAATGACAGATTGCTTTCAGGGCTGATCTCAAGGAACTTTCTTCCCATCTCACTAATGAATCACAGTCATTCAATAGTGGCCTGTTGGATAGATATGGGAAGTGCTCTCTGCTTTAAAGCTTTCCCAATGTGAGGAATGATCTTAGGGCCACAGTACCATCAAACAAAAATAGGATATTGTCACAGAGGCTCCGATTAGTATTATTATAATGAAGCCAGGCATTATGTCCTTCAAAAAACAGAGAGAAAAATCAGCATGCATGCACTATTTGCCTTTAATCAGAGACACACTGACAATGCTCCAAATGCCTATAGTTTTATAGATTGCTGTGCAGTTTAATACTTTTTTCTCTGCCTTTTTTTTTCCCTTAAGAGATGAAATCTACAGCAGCAGCATGACAGAAGATATATTAAACCAGTCAGTGAGGCCATGAAGAGAAAAACTCTGTCTTTCAGCAGTAACAACAGAAATTCAAAGTAGGTTTCATGAACAGAGAAAAGTGTCTGATTCCAACAGCAGCATTGTCTCTGCATCTCCTGTAAATCAAAACTAATCCATAATATTGAGGATTTATATGCCCTGGACTATATTTTCAAGTTCTTCTACACATTGTTATACACATTGTTTGTTATACACAAAGCTGATAAACCAACTTTTCATTATTAAGTTAAACCAACTTGTTTAACAATTTTGCAAAAACTAGAATTCAAAGAAAACTCATCAGAGTTCACTTATTTAATACTCACTGATTAATTAAAATGTTTTTACTCTCCTAACCCCCTTTTGATTCGTACTCTCAAAATAAAAGAACACATGCTCTTATAATTTTCTTCTGTAGGATTCAACATATTTTTTTTTATGTCAAATCTTTTGTTTTCCAGAGACAATGCTCTATGGCTGTTATTATTAAAAACACTTAATTTTGAGCTGGCCACAACAGTGTGTGTTGTATGAACTGTATCACTGCAGAATTGCTGCTGCAATTTTTGTGTGTTTAACCAGGCAAGCTTCCACTGTGTTATAGGGTCATGGAATCATTTCTGTAGAAAAAGATCATCAAGTCCAGCCCTTATACTCACAGTTATTCTGGTGGCCTCTTTTTGAGAAAATAACAATGTTCAGATTTCTCTTGCAGGTAATGGAAGCAAAAGGAAAGGTTAACAGAAATACTGGGATGTATGAATAGCATTAGTAAAAATGTGAAGATGTTTTCGTGATCACATCAGGCAGAAGCAGCTTTAATTGGTGTAAGGATAGAAAAACCAACTTGATAAAAGGAGTTTCCCTCATGTTATTTTGGGAAACAATGCCGACAATGACACAGGCTGGGCATGGGGAGACATGGCTTTTGCATCACTTGATTTTTGTGCTTTTTGGGGTTTTTTGCACTTAGTAGTGTCATTATCTCAGCTCATGAGGTTTTCCTCACTTTTGTCCATGCTGTTCTCTCCCCCACCCCACTGGAGGGGTGTGAACTGCTGGCTGGGGTCAGCCTATTCCAACATGTTTCAGACCTGGTACAGCACAGGAGTAGGAACCACTCCAACTTAAAATCCCTTCAGACTCACTGGATTTTCTTCTGAATTTGACCTAGTGATTTTTATTTTATTTTATTCTATTTTACTCTTTTAGTCCTAAAGCAGCAGGCTGCATTTTGCAAAGTCCTAAATTCCATGTGATTACCTGTCCATATTTTATATAACAAGCTGCCAGGCAAAATGAAGGTGGTGTTCAAATGACTTTTTTTCCCCCTGCAGGTCTGAAGTTATTTTGAAATGTGAACTATGTAATTCTGTATACCAGTATTTTCTTTAATTTCTGTCATTGCACTTAAAGAATGATTTCCATGGTGGAGGCAGACTCTTCTAGTGCAGTATAAAATATTGTGCCTTTAAAAATAACAACTGGGAATACCAAGGGAAAATAGCAAGGGGCTGTGGGGTTTTTTTTTACTGTATTAATATGATATTTTTGCCAGGCAGGTATCACATGTATCTAAATGATATAGGGAACAGAGGTAATGACAAATATTTCCTTCTCTCCTAGTCTGAAAAGATAGCCACTATGTGGTAATTGTGAAAATCCCAGACACTGAAAACCTGTGACCTCCTGGGGACGACTCAAACAAGAAACTTAGAACTGTCTTTTCAAGTTTGCTCATTCCATCAAAAAAAGGTATCTCCTTCCAGTTCTTTAACACACTGACATTTTTATATTTTTCTCTCATGAACAGAAATTTTTACTGTAGGAAATAGCAGGAATGGTTATTCATTTGAGGGTGAACTGGGGAAATTCAGAGGTATTCCAGAGCTGCATTTGAGAAATTTCCTTGTCCGCTGAAATAGGAAATAACCACTCCTATCATTGTACAGTTCTGAGTCAGATCAAAACCAGGAAATACTCATTTTACACCCTGAGAACAGACTTTTACCTACGTTAATTTACCCTCTAAAGGACAGAAGAAAGGAGAGTTTGTCTGGGGGCCATCCCCTGTTGCTGAAGGCACTCAAAGAGAATTCCACATTACCATTTATTTCTGCCCCTGAGACTGAACTGCAGTGAGGATCAAAACCTGGGGACAGAGGATTCAGAAATGCAGAACCCAGAATGAGTTTTTGCCTAAAAATATTCAGCAGAACAAGTGGGATCTTTAGCTGAGTTAGTGTTGCTTTGTGCTGCACAAATTTGCTGTTGACCTCTCTGGTGTCACAGGACACCCCTTTTGGTGTCCTGCGAAAGGACAACAGCCACATTCAGGCCACAAATGTGAAGGGAAAACTAAAATTGTGGTGCTGGTGAAGAAGTAACTGCAGTGACATTGCAGGTAAAAAAGAAAACCTCAAAGTTTCAGTTAACTCTACTTTTTGTTTGTGAAGTTGCCTATAGATTGTTTTTCCTACCTATAGTATTTTGTTATGGAGCCAAAAGAAGATTCTTTCCAAATAAATGCTTAAAACTATCTGTGGAAACCCTTTACCTTGATTTCTTATTTTCTTAAAAATAAATAACTCTATTAGAAAAAAAGTAACTCTATTAGAAAATATATTAACATTGAATAAGCACACTATTTATTTTTGTATTTTAATAGGATCTCTTTGGACAAAGAATGAATTGCACCATGTACAGATGATACTTGGACATGTTTGTGAAAAGTTGAAGGGAATACACTTATAAGGGCAGATTTCCACATCATCCAGGGCAATGATGTGCCTAATTTGAAAGCATAATTAATGTCACTGTTTGT